>NW_027521385.1:50591-89539 GCF_052094955.1 Ictidomys tridecemlineatus
AAAAATCGTTCTTCTAAGTTAAACCGTTCGTTTGCAGTAACCGTTTTCATTTTTAGGTTTCACTCTGTTTTCTCCTATAGGGATACATGTATTTGGAACTCTAAATCAAACACGGTTTGTGCTAGCTCTTTGAAACTTGACACAAGAAAGAAGTTTCAAGTTCTATCTCTATGGTTTGTTTGCTGTTGATGTAGCCCTAAGCAGAGACTGGCGAAAATCACTTTCATGTAAAGGGGTTGCCAAGCCTCCAAAAAACTTCGAGTTGGCTGAAATCTCAGCAAACATTTTTTCACCCAATCTTGATGATTCTTTCAGGTAATGATCAGTACACCAAAACCACTTGGCTGACCAAATTTCGTTCTTCTAGGTTAAACCGTTCGTTTGCAGTAACCGTTTTCATTTTTAGGTTTCACTCTGTTTTCTCCTATAGGGATACATGTATTTGGAACTCTAAATCAAACACGGTTTGTGCTAGCTCTGTGAAACTTGACACAAGAAAGCAGTTTCAAGTTCTATCTCTATGGTTTTTTGCTGTTGATGTAGCCCTAAGCAGAGACTGGCGAAAATCACTTTCATGGATAGGGGTTGCCAAGCTTCCAAAAAACTACGAGTTGCCTGAAATCTCAGCAAACATTTTTTCACCCAATCTTGATGTTAATTCAGGTAATGATCAGTACACCAAAACCACTTGGCTCACCAAATTTCGTTCTTCTAGGTTAAACCGTTCGTTTGCAGTAAGCGTTTTCATTTTTAGGTTTCACTCTGTTTTCTCCTATAGGGATACATGTATTTGGAACTCTTAATCAAACACGGTTTGTGCTAGGTCTTTGAAACTTGACACAAGAAAGCAGTGTCAAGTTCTATCTCTATGATTTGTTTGCTGTTGTAGTAGCCCTAAGCACAGACTGGCGAAAATCACTTTCATGGAAAGGGGTTGCCAAGCTTCCAAAAAAATACGAGTTGCCCGAAATCTCAGCAAATATTTTTTCACACAATCCTGATGATTCTTTCAGGTAATGATCAGTTCAACAAAACCACTTGGCTCACCAAATTTCGTTCTTCTAGGTTAAACCGTTCCTTTGCAGTAACCGTTTTCATTTTTAGGTTTCACTCTGTTTTCTCCTATAGAGATACATGTATTTGGAACTCTAAATCAAACACGGTTTGTGCTAGGTCTTTTAAACTTGACACAAGAAAGCAGTTTCAAGTTCTATCTCTATGGTTTGTTTGCTGTTGATGTAGCCCTAAGCAGAGACTGGCGAAAATCACTTTCATGGAAAGGGGTTGCCAAGCTTCCAAAAAACTACGAGTTGCCTGAAATCTCAGCAAACATTTTTTCACCCAATCTTGATGATTCTTTCAGGTAATGATCAGTACACCAAAACCACTTGGCTCACCAAATTTCGTTCTTCTAGGTTAAACCGTTCGTTTGCAGTAAGCGTTTTCATTTTTAGGTTTCACTCTGTTTTCTCCTATAGGGATACATGTATTTGGAACTCTAAATCAAACACGGTTTGTGCTAGCTCTTTGAAACTTGACACAAGAAAGCAGTTTCAAGTTCTATCTCTATGGTTTTTTGCTGTTGATGTAGCCCTAAGCAGAGACTGGGGAAAATCACTTTCATGGATAGGGGATGCCAAGCTTCCAAAAAACTACGAGTTGCCTGAAATATCAGCAAACATTTTTTCACCCAATCTTGATGATTCTTTCAGGTAATGATCAGTACACCAAAACCGCTTGGCTCACCAAAAATCGTTCTTCTAAGTTAAACCGTTCGTTTGCAGTAACCGTTTTCATTTTTAGGTTTCACTCTGTTTTCTCCTATAGGGATACATGTATTTGGAACTCTAAATCAAACACGGTTTGTGCTAGCTCTTTGAAACTTGACACAAGAAAGCAGTTTCAAGTTCTATCTCTATGGTTTGTTTGCTGTTGATGTAGCCCTAAGCAGAGACTGGCGAAAATCACTTTCATGGAAAGGGGTTGCCCAGCTTCCAAAAAACTACGAGTTGCCTGAAATCTCAGCAAACATTTTTTCACCCAATCTTGATGATTCTTTCATGTAATAATCAGTACACCAAAATCATATGGCTCACCAAATTTCGTTCTTCTAGGTTAAACCGTTCGTTTGCATTAACCGTTTTCATTTTTAGGTTTCACTCTGTTTTCTCCTATAGGGATACATGTATTTGGAACTCTAAATGAAACACGGTTTGTGCTAGCTCTTTGAAACTTGACACAAGAAAGCAGTTTCAAGTTCTATCTCTATGGTTTGTTTGCTGTTCATGTAGCCCTAAGCAGAGACTGGCGAAAATCACTTTCATGGAAAGGGGTTGCCAAGCTTCCAAAAAACTACGAGTTCCCTGAAATCTCAGCAAACATTTTTCACCCAATCTTGATGATTCTTTCAGGTAATGATCAGTACACCAAAACCACTTGGCTCACCAAATTTCGTTCTTCTCGGTTAAACCGTTCGTTTGCAGTAACCATTTTCATTTTTAGGTTTCACTCTGTTTTCTCCTATAGGGATACATGTATTTGGAACTCTTAATCAAACAAGGTTTGTGCTAGGTCTTTGAAACTTGACACAAGAAAGCAGTGTCAAGTTCTATCTCTATGATTTGTTTGCTGTTGATGTAGCCCTAAGCACAGACTGGCGAAAATCACTTTCATGGAAAGGGGTTGCCAAGCTTCCAAAAAACTACGAGTTGCCCGAAAACTCAGCAAATATTTTTTCACCCAATCCTGATGATTCTTTCAGGTAATGATCAGTTCAACAAAACCACTTGGCTCACCAAATTTCGTTCTTCTAGGTTAAACCGTTCGTTTGCAGTAACCGTTTACATTTTTAGGTTTCACTCTGTTTTCTCCTATAGGGATACATATATTTCTAACTCTAAATCAAACACGGTTTGTGATAGCTCTTTGAAACTTGACACAAGAAAGCAGTTTCAAGTTCTATCTCTATGGTTTGTTTGCTGTTGATGTATCCCTAAGCAGAGACTGGCGAAAATCACTTTCATGGAAAGGGGTTGCCAAGCTTCCAAAAAACTACGAGTTGCCTGAAATCTCAGCAAACATTTTTTCACCCAATCTTGATGATTCTTTCAGGTAATCATCAGTACTCCAAAACCGCTTGGCTCACCAAAGTTCGTTATTCTAGGTTAAACCGTTCGTTTGCAGTAACCGTTTTCATTTTTAGGTTTCACTCTGTTTTCTCCTATAGGGATACATGTATTTGGAACTCTAAATCAAACACGGTTTGTGCTAGCTCTTTGAAACTTGACACAAGAAAGCAGTTTCAAGTTCTATCTCTATGATTTGTTTGCTGTTGATGTAGCCCTAAGCAGAGACTGGCGAAAATCACTTTCATGGAAAGGGGTTGCCAAGCTTTCAAAAAACTACGAGTTGCCTGAAATCTCAGCAAACATTTTTTCACCCAATCTTGATGACTCTTTAAGGTAATGAACAGTATACCAAAACCATTTGGCTCACCAAATTTCGTTCATCTTGGTTAAACCTTTCATTTGCTGTAACCGTTTTCATTTTTAGGTTGCACTCTGTTTTCTCCTATAGGTATACATGTATTTGGAACTCTAAATCAAACATGGTTTGTGCTAGCTCTTTGAAACTTGACACAAAAAAGAAGATTCAAGTTCTATCTTTATGGTTTGTTTTCTGTTGATGTAGCCCTATGCAGACTGGCGAAAATCACTTTCATGGAAAGGGGTGGCCAAGCTTCCAAAAAACTACGAGTTGCCTGAAATCTCAGCAAACATTTTTTCACCCAATCTTGATGATTCTTTCAGGTAATGATCACTACACCAAAACCGCTTGGCTCACCAAAAATCGTTCTTCTAAGTTAAACCGTTCGTTTGCAGTAACCGTTTTCATTTTTAGGTTTCACTCTGTTTTCTCCTATAGGGATACATGTATTTGGAACTCTAAATCAAACACGGTTTGTGCTAGCTCTTTGAAACTTGACACAAGAAAGCAGTTTCAAGTTCTATCTCTATGGTTTGTTTGCTGTTGATGTAGCCCTAAGCAGAGACTGGCGAAAATCACTTTCATGTAAAGGGGTTGCCAAGCCTCCAAAAAACTACGAGTTGGCTGAAATCTCAGCAAACATTTTTTCACCCAATCTTGATGATTCTTTCAGGTAATGATCACTACACCAAAACCGCTTGGCTCACCAAAAATCGTTCTTCTAAGTTAAACCGTTCGTTTGCAGTAACCGTTTTCATTTTTAGGTTTCACTCTGTTTTCTCCTATAGGGATACATGTATTTGGAACTCTAAATCAAACACGGTTTGTGCTAGCTCTTTGAAACTTGACACAAGAAAGCAGTTTCAAGTTCTATCTCTATGGTTTGTTTGCTGTTGATGTAGCCCTAAGCAGAGACTGGCGAAAATCACTTTCATGGAAAGGGGTTGCCAAGCCTCCAAAAAACTACGAGTTGGCTGAAATCTCAGCAAACATTTTTTCACCCAATCTTGATGATTCTTTCAGGTAATGATCAGTACACCAAAACCACTTGGCTGACCATATTTCGTTATTCTAGGTTAAACCGTTCGTTTGCAGTAACCGTTTTCATTTTCAGGTTTCACTCTGTTTTCTCCTATAGGGATACATGTATTTGGAACTCTAAATCAAACACGGTTTGTGCTAGCTCTGTGAAACTTGACACAAGAAAGCAGTTTCAAGTTCTATCTCTATGGTTTTTTGCTGTTGATGTAGCCCTAAGCATAGACTGGCGAAAATCTCTTTCATAGAAAGGGGTTGCCAAGCTTCCAAAAAACTAGGAGTTGCCTGAAATATCAGCAAACATTTTTTCACCCAATCTTGATGATTCTTTCAGGTAATGATCAGTACACGTAAACCACTTGGCCCAGCAAATTTTGTTCTTCTAGGTTAAACCGTTCGTTTGCAGTAACCGTTTTCATTTTTAGGTTTCACTCTGTTTTCTCCTATAGGGATACATGTATTTGGAACTCTAAATGAAACACGGTTTGTGCTAGCTCTTTGAAACTTGACACAAGAAAGCAGTTTCAAGTTCTATCTCTATGGTTTTTTGCTGTTGATGTAGCCCTAAGCAGAGACTGGCGAAAATCACTTTCATGGATAGGGGTTGCCAAGCTTCCAAAAAACTACGAGTTGCCTGAAATCTCAGCAAACATTTTTTCACCCAATCTTGATGTTTCTTTCAGGTAATGATCAGTACACCAAAACCACTTGGCTCACCAAATTTCGTTCTTCTAGGTTAAACCGTTCGTTTGCAGTAACCGTTTTCATTTTTAGGTTTCACTCTGTTTTCTCCTATAGGGATACATGTATTTGGAACTCTAAATGAAACACGGTTTGTGCTAGCTCTTTGAAACTTGACACAAGAAAGCAGTTTCAAGTTCTATCTCTATGGTTTGTTTGCTGTTGATGTAGCCCTAAGCAGAGACTGGCGAAAATCACTTACATGGAAAGGGGTTGCCAAGCTTCCAAAAAACTACGAGTTCCCTGAAATCTCAGCAAACATTTTTTCACCCAATCTTGATGATTCTTTCAGGTAATGATCAGTACACCAAAACCACTTGGCTCACCAAATTTCGTTCTTCTCGGTTAAACCTTTCGTTTGCAGTAACCATTTTCATTTTTAGGTTTCACTCTGTTTTCTCCTATAGGGATACATGTATTTGGAACTCTAAATCAAACACGGTTTGTGCTAGGTCTTTGAAACATGACACAAGAAAGCAGTGTCAAGTTCTATCTCTATGATTTGTTTGCTGTTGATGTACCCTAAGCAGAGACTGGCGAAAATCACTTCCATATAAAGGGGTTGCCAAGCCTCCAAAAAACTACGAGTTGGCTGAAATCTCAGCAAACATTTTTTCACCCAATCTTGATGATTCTTTCAGGTAATGATCAGTACACCAAAACCACTTGGCTGACCAAATTTCGTTATTCTAGGTTAAACCGTTCGTTTGCAGTAACCGTTTTCATTTTTAGGTTTTACTCTGTTTTCTCCTATAGGGATACATGTATTTGGAACTCTAAATGAAACACGGTTTGTGCTAGCTCTTTGAAACTTGACACAAGAAAGCAGTTTCAAGTTCTATCTCTATGGTTTGTTTGCTGTTGATGTAGCCCTAAGCAGAGACTGGCGAAAATCACTTTCATGGAAAGGGGTTGCCAAGCTTCCAAAAAACTACGAGTTCCCTGAAATCTCAGCAAACATTTTTTCACCCAATCTTGATGATTCTTTCAGGTAATGATCAGTACACCAAAACCACTTGGCTCACCAAATTTCGTTCTTTCGGTTAAACCTTTCGTTTGCAGGAACCATTTTCATTTTTAGGTTTCACTCTGTTTTCTCCTATAGGGATACATGTATTTGGAACTCTAAATCAAACACGGTTTGTGCTAGCTCTTTGAAACATGACACAAGAAAGCAGTGTCAAGTTCTATCTCTATGATTTGTTTGCTGTTGATGTAGCCCTAAGCACAGACTGGCGAAAATCACTTTAATGGAAAGGGGTTGCCAAGCTTCCAAAAAACTACGAGTTGCCCGAAATCTCAGCAAATATTTTTTCACCCAATCCTGATGATTCTTTCAGGTAATGATCAGTTCCACAAAACCACTTGGGTAATGAAATTTCGTTCTTCTAGGTTAAACCGTTTCTTTGCAGTAACCGTTTTCATTTTTAGGTTTCACTCTGTTTTCTCCTATAGGGATACATGTATTTAGAACTCTAAATGAAACACGGTTTGTGCTAGCTCTTTGAAACTTGACACAAGAAAGCAGTTTCAATTTCTATCTCCATGGTTTGTTTTCTGTTGATGTAGCCCTAAGCAGAGAGTGGCGAAAATCACTTTCTTGGAAAGGGGTTGCCAAGCTTCCAAAAAACTACGAGTTGCCTGAAATCTCAGCAAACATTTTTTCACCCAATCTTGATGATTCTTTCAGGTAATGATCAGTACATAAAACCACTTGGCACACCAAATTTCGTTCTTCTTGGTTAAACCATTTGTTTGCAGTAACCGTTTTGATATTTAGGTTTCACTCTGTTTTCTCCTATAGGGATACATGTATTTGGAACTCTAAATCAAACACGGTTTGTGCTAGCTCTTTGAAACTTGACACAAGAAAGCAGTTTCAAGTTTTATCTCTATGGTTTGTTTGCTGTTGATGTAGCCCTAAGCAGAGACTGCCGAAAATCACTTTCATGGAAAGGGGTTGCCAAGCTTCCAAAAAACTACGATTTGCCTGAAATCTCAGCAAACATTTTTTCACCCAATCTTCATGATTCTTTCAGTTAATGATCAGTACTCCAAAACCACTTGGCACACCAAATTTCGTTCTTCTATGTTAAACCCTTCGTTTGCAGTAACCGTTTTCATTTTTAGGTTTCACTCTGTTTTCTCCTATAGGGATACATGTATTTTTAACACTAAATGAAACACGGTTTGTGCTAGCTCTTTGAAACTTGACACAAGAAAGCACTTTCAAGTTCTATCTCTATGGTTTGTTTGCTGTTGATGTATCCCTAAGCAGAGACTGGCGAAAATAACTTTCATGGAAAGGGGTTGCCAAGCTTCCAAAAAACTACGAGTTGCCTGAAATCTCAGCAAACATTTTTTCACCCAATCGTGATGATTCTTTCAGGTAATGATCAGTACACCAAAACCACTTGGCTCACCAAATTTCGTTCTTCTAGGTTAAACTCTTCGTTTGCAGTAACCATTTTCATTTTTAGGTTTCACTCTGTTTTCTCATATAGGGATACATATATTTGGAACTCCAAATCAAACACGATTTGTGTTAGCTCTTTGAAACTTGACACATTTAAAGCAGTTTCAAGTTCTATCTCTATGGTTTTTTGGCTGTTGATGTATCCCTAAGCAGAGACTGGCGAAAATCACTTTCATGGAAAGGGGTTGCCAAGCTTCCAAAAAAATACGAGTTGCCTAAAATCTCAGCAAACATTTTTTCACCCAATCTTGACGATTCTTTCAGGTAATGATCACTACACCGAAACCACTTGGCTCACCAAATTTCGTTCTTCTAGGTTAAACCGTTCGTTTGAAGCAACCGTTTTCATTTTTATGTTTCACTCTGTATTCTCCTATAGGGATACATGTATTTGGAACTCTAAATCAAACACGGTTTGTGCTAGCTCTTTGAAACTTGACACAATAGAGCAGTTTCAAGTTCTCTCTCTATGGTTTGCTTGCTGTTAATGTAGCCCTAATCAGAGACTGGCGAAAATTACTTTCATGGAACGGGGTTGCCAAGCTTCCAAAAAACTACGAGTTGCCTGAAATCTCAGCAAACATTTTTTCACCCAATCTTGATGATTCTTTCAGGTAATGATCAGTACTCCAAAACCACTTGGCTCAATTATTTTCGTTCTTCTAGGTTAAACCGTTCATTTGCAGTAACCGTTTTCATTTTTAGGTTTCACTCTGTTTTCTCCTATAGGGATACATGTATTTGGAACTCTAAATCAAACACCGTTTGTGCAAGCCCTTTGAAACTTGACACAATAAAGCAGTTTCAAGTTCTATCTCTATGGTTTCTTTGCTGTTGATGTAGCCCTAAGCAGAGACTGGCGAAAATCACTTTTATGGAAAGGGGTTGCCAAGCTTCCAAAAAAGTACAAATTGCCTGAAATCTCAGCAAATATTTTTTCACCCAATCTTGATGATTCTTTCAGGTAATGATCAGTACCCCAAAACCACTTGGCTCACCAAATTTCGTTCTTCTAGGTTAAACCGTTCGTTTGCAGTAACCGTTTTCATTTTTAGGTTTCACTCTGTTTTCTCCTATAGGGATACATGTATTTGGAACTCTAAATCAAACACGGTTTGTGCTAGCTCTTTGAAACTTGACACAAGAAAGCAGTTTCAAGTTCTGTCTCTATGGTTTGTTTGCTGTTGATGTAGCCCTAAGCAGAGACTGGCGAAAATCACTTTAATGGAAAGGGGTTGCCAAGCTTCCAAAAAACTACGAGTTGCCTGAAATCTCAGCCAACATTTTTTCACCCAATCCTGATGATTCTTTCAGGTAATGATAGTACACCAAAACCACTTGGCTCACCAAATTTAGTTCTTCTAGGTTAAACCGTTCATTTGCAGTAACCGTTTTCATTTTTAGATTTCATTCTGTTTTCTCCTATAGGGATACATGTATTTGGGACTCTAAATCAAACACGGTTTGTGCTAGCCCTTTGAAACTTGACACAATAAAGCAGTTTCAAGTTCTATCTCTATGGTTTGTTTGCTGTTGATGTAGCCCTAAGCAGAGACTGGCGAAAATCACTTTCATGGAAAGGGGTTGCCAAGCTTCCAAAAAACTACAAATTGCCTGAAATCTCAGCAAACATTTTTTCACCCAATCTTGATGATTCTTTCAGGTAATCATCAGTACCCAAAAACCACTTGGCTCAACAAATTTCGTTCTTCTAGGTTAAACCGTTCGTTTGCAGTAACCGTTTTCATTTTCAGGTTTCACTCTTTTTTCTCCTATAGGAATACATGTATTTGAAACTCTAAATCAAACCCGGATTGTGCTAGTTCTTTGAAACTTGACACAAGAAAGCAGTTTCAAGTTCTTTCTCTATGGTTTGTTTGCTGTTGATGTAGCCCTAAGCAGAGACTGGCGAAAATCACTTTCATGGAAAGGGGTTGCCATTTTTCCAAAAAACTACGAGTTGCCTGAAATCTCAGCAAACATTTTTTCACCCAATCTTGATGATTCTTTCAGGTAATGATCAGTACCCCAAAACCACTTGGCTCACCAAATTTCGTTCTTCTTGTTAAACCGTTCGTTTGCTGTAACCATTTTAATTTTTAGGTTTCACTCTGTTTTCTCCTATAGGGATACATGTATTTGGAACTCTAAATCAAACACGGTTTGTGCTAGCTCTTTGAAACTTGACACAAGAAAGCAGTTTCAAGTTCTGTCTCTATGGTTTGTTTGCTGTTGATGTAGCCCTAAGCAGAGACTGGCGAAAATCACTTTCATGGAAATGGGTTGCAAAGCTTACAAAAAGTATGAGTTGCCTGAAATCTAAGCAAATATTTTTTCACCCAATCTTGATGATTCTTTCAGGTAATGATCAGTACCCCAAAACCACTTGGCTCACCAAATTTCGTTCTTCTTGTTAAACCGTTCGTTTGCAGTAACCATTTTCATTTTTAGGTTTCACTCTGTTTTCTCCTATAGGGATACATGTATTTGGAACTCTAAATCAAACACGGTTTGTGCTACCTCTTTGAAACTTGACACAAAAAAGCAGTTTCAAGTTCTCTCTCTATGGTTTGTTTGCTGTTGATGTAGCCCTAAGCAGAGACTGGCGAAAATCACTTTCATGGAAAGGGGTTGCCAAGCTTCCAAAAAACTATGAGTTGCCTGAAATCTCAGCAAACATTTTTTCACCCAATCTTGATGATTCTTTCAGGTAATGATCAGTACACCAAAACCACTTGGCTCACCAAATTTCGTTCTTCTAGGTTAAACCGTTCGTTTGCAGTAACCGTTTTCATTTTTATGTTTCACTCTCTTTTCTCCTATAGAGATACATGTATTTGGAACTCTAAATCAAACACGGTTTGTGCTAGCTCTTTGAAACTTGACACAAGAAAGCAGTTTCAAGTTCTGTCTCTATGGTTTGTTTGCTGTTGATGTAGCCCTAAGCAGACACTGGCGAAAATCACTTTCATGGAAAGGGGTTGCCAAGCTTCCAAAAACCTAGAAGTTGCCTGAAATCTCAGCAAACATTTTTTCACTCAATCTTGATGATTCTTTCAGGTAATGATCAGTACACCAAAACCACTTGGCTCACCAAATTTCGTTCCTCTAGGTTAAACCGTTCGTTTGCAGTAACCGTTTTCATTTTTAGGTTTCACTCTGTTTTCTCCTATTCGGATACATGTATTTGGAACTCTAAATCAAACACGGTTTGTGCTAGCTCTTTGAAACTTGACACAAAAAAGTAGTTTCAAGTTTTATCTCTATGGTTTGTTTGCTGTTGATGTAGCCCTAAGCAGAGACTGGCGAAAATCACTTTCATGGAAAGGGGTTGCCAAGCTTCCAAAAAACTACGAGTTGCCTGAAATCTCAGCAAATATTTTTTCACCCAATATTGATGATTCTTTCAGGTAATGATCAGTACCCCAAAACCACTTGGCTCACCAAATTACGTTCTTCTTGTTAAACCGTTCGTTTGCAGTAACCGTTTTCATTTTTAGGTTTCACTCTATTTTCTCCTATAGGGATACATCTATTTGGAACTCTAAATGAAACACGGTTTGTGCTAGCTCTTTGAAACTTGACACAATAAAGCAGTTTCATGTTCTATCTCTATGGTTTGTTTGTTGTTGATGTAGCCCTAAGCAGAGACTGACGAAAATCACTTTCATGGAAAGGGGTTGCCAAGCTTCCAAAAAACTACGAGTTGCCTGAAATCTCAGCAAACATTTTCTCACCCAATCTTGATGATTGTTTCAGGTAATGATCAGTACCCCAGAACCACTTGGCTCACCAAATTTCGCTCTTCTAGGTAAAACCGTTCGTTTGCAGTAACCATTTTCATTTTTAGGTTTCACTCTGTTTTCTCCTATAGGGATACATGTATTTGGAACTCTAAATCAATCATGGTTTGTGCTAGCCCTTTGAAACCTGACACAATAAAGCAGTTTAAAGTTCTATCTCTATGGTTAGTTTGCTCTAGATGTAGCCCCAAGCAGAGACTGGCAAAAATCACTTTCATAAAAAGAGGTTGCCTGGCTTCCAAAAAACTAGAGTTGCCTGAAATCTCAGCAAACATTTTTTCACCCAATCTTGATGATTCTTTCAGGTAATGATCAGTACAACAAAACCACTTGGCTCACCAAATTTCGTTCTTCTAGG
Organism: Ictidomys tridecemlineatus; assembly: GCF_052094955.1. Lineage (NCBI taxonomy): Eukaryota > Metazoa > Chordata > Mammalia > Rodentia > Sciuridae > Ictidomys > Ictidomys tridecemlineatus. The sequence goes on from NW_027521385.1 coordinate 62,494, forward strand.
TTAAACCGTTTGTTTGCAGTAACCGTTTTCATTTTTAGGTTTCACTCTGTTTTCTCCTATAGGGATATATGTATTTGGAACTATAAATCAAACACGGTTCGTCCTAACACTTTGAACCTTGACACAATTAAGCAGTTTCAAGTTCTATCTCTATGGTTTCTTTGCTGTTGATGTAGCCCTAAGCAGAGACTGGGAAAATCACTTTCATGGAAAGGGGTTGCCAAGCTTCCAAAAAACTACGAGTTGCCTGAAATCTCAGCAAACATTTTTTCACCCAATCTTGGTGATTCTTTCAGGTAATGATCAGTACACAAAAACCACTTGGCTCACCAAATTTCATTCTTCTAGGTTAAACCATTCGTTTGCGGTAACCGTTTTCATTTTTAGGTTTCACTCTGTTTTCTCCTATAGTAATAGATGTATTTGGAACTCTAAATCAAACACGGTTTGTGCTACCTCTTTGAAACTTGACACAAGAAAGCAGTTTCAAGTTCTGTCTCTATGGTTTGTTTGCTGTTGATGTATCCCTAAGCAGAGACTGGCGAAAATCACTTTCATGGAAAGGGGTTGCCAAGCTTCCAAAAAACTACGAGTTGCCTGAAATCTCATCAAACATTTTTTCACCCAATCTTGATGATTCTTTCAGGTAATGATCAGTACACCAAAACCACTTGGCTCACCAAATTTCGTTCTTCTAGGTTAAACCGTTCATTTGCAGTAACCGTTTTCATTTTTAGGTTTCACTCTGTTTTCTCCTATAGGGATACATGTATTTGGAACTCTAAATAAAACACCGTTTGTGCTAGCCCTTTGAAACTTGACACAAAAAAGCAGTTTCAAGTTCTATCTCTATGGTTTCTTTGCTGTTGATGTAGCCCTAAGCAGAGACTGGCGAAAATCACTTTCATGGAAAGGGGTTGCCAAGCTTCCAAAAAAGTACAAATTGCCTGAAATCTCAGCAAACATTTTTTCACCCAATCTTGATGATTCTTTCAGGTAATGATCATTACCCCAAAACCACTTGGCTCACCAAATTTCGTTCTTCTAGGTTAAACCGTTCGTTTGCAGTAACCGTTTTCATTTTTAGGTTTCACTCTGTTTTCTCCTATAGGGATACATGTATTTGGAACTCTAAATCAAATACGGTTTGTGATAGCTCTTTGAAACTTGACACAAGAAAGCAGTTTCAAGTTCTATCTCTATGGTTTGTTTGCTGTTTATGTAGTCCTAAGCAGAGACTGGCGAAAATCACTTTCATGGAAAGGGGTTGCCAAGCTTCCAAAAACCTATGAGTTGCCTGAAATCTCAGCAAACATTTTTTCACCCAATCTTGATGATTCTTTCAGGTAATGATCAGTACCCCAAAACCACTTGGCTCACCAAATTTCGTTCTTCTTGTTAAACCGTTCGTTTGCAGTAACCATTTTCATTTTTAGGTTTCACTCTGTTTTCTCCTGTAGGGATACATGTATTTGGAACTCTCAATCAAACACGGTTTGTGCTAGCTCTTTGAAACTTGACACAAAAAAGCAGTTTCAAGTTCTGTCTCTATGGTTTGTTTGCTGTTGATGTAGCCCTAAGCAGAGACTGGCGAAAATTACTTTCATGGAAAGGGGTTGCCAAGCTTCCAAAAAATTATGAGTTGCCTGAAATCTCAGCAAACATTTTTTCACCCAATCTTGATGATTCTTTCAGGTAATGATCAGTACACCAAAACCACTTGGCTCACCAAATTTCGTTCTTCTAGGTTAAACCATTCGTTTGCAGTAACCGTTTTCATTTTTATGTTTCACTCTGTTTTCTCCTATAGAGATACATGTATTTGGAACTCTAAATCAAACACGGTTTGTGCTAGCTCTTTGAAACTTGACACAAGAAAGCAGTTTCAAGTTCTGTCTCTATGGTTTGTTTGCTGTTGATGTAGCCCTAAGCAGACACTGGCGAAAATCACTTTCATGGAAAGGGGTTGCCAAACTTCCAAAAACCTACGAGTTGCCTGAAATCTCAGCAAACATTTTTTCACTCAATCTTGATGATTCTTTCAGGTAATGATCAGTACCCCAAAACCACTTGGCTCACCAAATTTCGTTCTTCTTGTTAAACCGTTCGTTTGCAGTAACCATTTTCATTTTTAGGTTTCACTCTGTTTTCTCCTGTAGGGATACATGTATTTGGAACTCTAAATCAAACACGGTTTGTGCTAGCTCTTTGAAACTTGACACAAAAAAGCAGTTTCAAGTTCTGTCTCTATGGTTTGTTTGCTGTTGATGTAGCCCTAAGCAGAGACTGGCGAAAATTACTTTCATGGAAAGGGGTTGCCAAGCTTCCAAAAAACTATGAGTTTCCTGAAATCTCAGCAAACATTTTTTCACCCAATCTTGATGATTCTTTCAGGTAATGATCAGTACACCAAAACCACTTGGCTCACCAAATTTCGTTCTTCTAGGTTCAACCATTCGTTTGCAGTAACCGTTTTCATTTTTATGTTTCACTCTGTTTTCTCCTATAGAGATACATGTATTTGGAACTCTAAATCAAACACGGTTTGTGCTAGCTCTTTGAAACTTGACACAAGAAAGCAGTTTCAAGTTCTGTCTCTATGGTTTGTTTGCTGTTGATGTAGCCCTAAGCAGACACTGGCGAAAATCACTTTCTTGGAAAGGGGTTGCCAAGCTTCCAAAAACCTACGAGTTGCCTGAAATCTCAGCAAACATTTTTTCACTCAATCTTGATGATTCTTTCAGGTAATGATCAGTAAACCAAAACCACTTGGCTCACATAATTTCGTTCCTCTAGGTTAAACCGTTCGTTTGCAGTAACCGTTTTCATTTTTAGGTTTCACTCTGTTTTCTCCTATTGGGATACATGTATTTGGAACTCTAAATCAAACACGGTTTGTGCTAGCTCTTTGAAACTTGACACAAAAAAGCAGTTTCAAGTTTTATCTCTATGGTTTGTTTGCTGTTGATGAGGCCCTAAGCAGAGACTGGCGAAAATCACTTTCATGGAAAGGGGTTACCAAGCTTCCAAAAAACTACGAGTTGCCTGAAATCTCAGCAAATATTTTTTCACCCAATCTTGATGATTCTTTCAGGTAATGATCAGTACCCCAAAACCACTTGGCTCACCAAATTTCGTTCTTCTTGTTAAACCGTTCGTTTGCAGTAACCGTTTTCATTTTTAGGTTTCACTCTATTTTCTCCTATAGGGATACATCTATTTGGAACTCTAAATGAATCACGGTTTGTGCTAGCTCTTTGAAACTTGACACAATAAAGCAGTTTCATGTTCTATCTCTATGGTTTGTTTGTTGTTGATGTAGCCCTAAGCAGAGACTGACGAAAATCACTTTCATGGAAAGGGGTTGCCAAGCTTCCAAAAAACTACGAGTTGCCTGAAATCTCAGCAAACATTTTCTCACCCAATCTTGATGATTGTTTCAGGTAATGATCAGTACCCCAAAACCACTTGGCTCACCAAATTTCGCTCTTCTAGGTAAAACCGTTCGTTTGCAGTAACCATTTTCATTTTTAGGTTTCACTCTGTTTTCTCCTATAGGGATACATGTATTTGGAACTCTAAATCAAACATGGTTTGTGCTAGCCCTTTGAAACTTGACACAATAAAGCAGTTTCAAGTTCTATCTCTATGGTTAGTTTGCTCTAGATGTAGCCCCAAGCAGAGACTGGCAAAAATCACTTTCATAAAAAGAGGTTGCCAGGCTTCCAAAAAACTAGAGTTGCCTGAAATCTCAGCAAGCATTTTTTCACACAATCTTGATGATTCTTTCAGGTAATGATCAGTACAACAAAACCACTTGGCTCACCAAATTTCGTTCTTCTAGGTTAAACCGTTTGTTTGCAGTAACCGTTTTCATTTTTAGGTTTCACTCTGTTTTCTCCTATAGGGATACATGTATTTGGAACTATAAATCAAACACGGTTCGTCCTAACACTTTGAACCTTGACACAATAAAGCAGTTTCAAGTTCTATCTCTATGGTTTCTTTGCTGTTGATGTAGCCCTAAGCAGAGACTGGGAAAATCACTTTCATGGAAAGGGGTTGCCAAGCTTCCAAAAAACTACGAGTTGCCTGAAATCTCAGCAAACATTTTTTCACCCAATCTTGGTGATTCTTTCAGGTAATGATCAGTACACAAAAACCACTTGGCTCACCAAATTTCATTCTTCTAGGTTAAACCATTCGTTTGCGGTAACCGTTTTCATTTTTAGGTTTCACTCTGTTTTCTCCTATAGGGATACATGTATTTGGAACTCTAAATCAAACACCGTTTGTGCTAGCCCTTTGAAACTTGACACAATAAAGCAGTTTCAAGTTCTGTCTCTATGGTTTCTTTGCTGTTGATGTAGCCCTAAGCAGAGACTGGCGAAAATCACTTTCATGGAAAGGGGTTGCCAAGCTTCCAAAAAAGTACAAATTGCCTGAAATCTCAGCAAACATTTTTTCACCCAATCTTGATGATTCTTTCAGGTAATGATCAATACCCCAAAACCACTTGGCTCACCAAATTTCGTTCTTCTAGGTTAAACCGTTCGTTTGCAGTAACCGTTTTCATTTTTAGGTTTCACTCTGTTTTCTCCTATAGGGATACATGTATTTGGAACTCTAAATCAAATACGGTTTGTGATAGCTCTTTGAAACTTGACACAAGAAAGCAGTTTCAAGTTCTATCTCTATGGTTTGTTTGCTGTTTATGTAGCCCTAAGCAGAGACTGGCGAAAATCACTTTCATGGAAAGGGGTTGCCAAGCTTCCAAAATCTACGAGTTGCCTGAAATCTCAGCAAACATTTTTTCACCCAATCTTGATGATTCTTTCAGGTAATGATCAGTACCCCAAAACCACTTGGCTCACCAAATTTCGTTCTTCTAGGTTAAACCGTTCGTTTGCAGTAACCGTTTTCATTTTTAGGTTTCACTCTGTTTTCTCCTATAGGGATACATGTATTTGGAACTCTAAATCAAACACGGTTTGTGCTAGCTCTTTGAAACTTGACACAAGAAAGCAGTTTCAAGTTCTGTCTCTATGGTTTGTTTGCTGTTGATGTAGCCCTAAGCAGAGACTGGCGAAAATCACTTTCATGGAAAGGGGTTGCCAAGCTTCCAAAAAACTACGAGTTGCCTGAAATCTCAGCCAACATTTTTTCACCCAATCTTGATGATTCTTTCAGGTAATGATCAGTACCCCAAAACCACTTGGCTCACCAAATTTCGTTCTTCTTGTTAAACCGTTCGTTTGCAGTAACCATTTTCATTTTTAGGTTTCACTCTGTTTTCTCCTGTAGGGATACATGTATTTGGAACTCTAAATCAAACACGGTTTGTGCTAGCTCTTTGAAACTTGACACAAAAAAGCAGTTTCAAGTTCTGTCCCTATGGTTTGTTTGCTGTTGATGTAGCCCTAAGCAGAGACTGGCGAAAATTACTTTCATGGAAAGGGGTTGCCAAGCTTCCAAAAAACTATGAGTTGCCTGAAATCTCAGCAAACATTTTTTCACCCAATCTTGATGATTCTTTCAGGTAATGATCAGTACACCAAAACCATTTGGCTCACCAAATTTCGTTCTTCTAGGTTAAACCATTCGTTTGCAGTAACCGTTTTCATTTTTATGTTTCACTCTGTTTTCTCCTATAGAGATACATGTATTTGGAACTCTAAATCAAACACGGTTTGTGCTAGCTCTTTGAAACTTGACACAAGAAAGCAGTTTCAAGTTCTGTCTCTATGGTTTGTTTGCTGTTGATGTAGCCCTAAGCAGACACTGGCGAAAATCACTTTCATGGAAAGGGGTTGCCAAGCTTCCAAAAACCTACGAGTTGCCTGAAATCTCAGCAAACATTTTTTCACTCAATCTTGATGATTCTTTCAGGTAATGATCAGTAAACCAAAACCACTTGGCTCACATAATTTCGTTCCTCTAGGTTAAACCGTTCGTTTGCAGTAACTGTTTTCATTTTTAGGTTTCACTCTGTTTTCTCCTATTGGGATACATGTATTTGGAACTCTAAATCAAACACGGTTTGTGCTAGCTCTTTGAAACTTGACACAAAAAAGCAGTTTCAAGTTTTATCTCTATGGTTTGTTTGCTGTTGATGTAGCCCTAAGCAGAGACTGGCGAAAATCACTTTCATGGAAAGGGGTTACCAAGCTTCCAAAAAACTACGTGTTGCCTGAAATCTCAGCAAATATTTTTTCACCCAATCTTGATGATTCTTTCAGGTAATGATCAGTACCCCAAAACCACTTGGCTCACCAAATTTCGTTCTTCTTGTTAAACCGTTCGTTTGCAGTAACCGTTTTCATTTTTAGGTTTCACTCTATTTTCTCCTATAGGGATACATCTATTTGGAACTCTAAATGAAACACGGTTTGTGCTAGCTCTTTGAAACTTGACACAATAAAGCAATTTCATGTTCTATCTCTATGGTTTGTTTGTTGTTGATGTAGCCCTAAGCAGAGACTGACGAAAATCACTTTCATGGAAAGGGGTTGCCAAGCTTCCAAAAAACTACGAGTTGCCTGAAATCTCAGCAAACATTTTCTCACCCAATCTTGATGATTCTTTCAGGTAATGATCAGTACCCCAAAACCACTTGGCTCACCAAATTTCGCTCTTCTAGGTAAAACCGTTCGTTTGCAGTAACCATTTTCATTTTTAGGTTTCACTCTGTTTTCTCCTATAGGGATACATGTATTTGGAACTCTAAATCAAACATGGTTTGTGCTAGCCCTTTGAAACTTGACACAATAAAGCAGTTTCAAGTTCTATCTCTATGGTTAGTTTGCTCTAGATGTAGCCCCAAGCAGAGACTGGCAAAAATCACTTTCATAAAAAGAGGTTGCCAGGCTTCCAAGAAACTAGAGTTGCCTGAAATCTCAGCAAACATTTTTTCACCCAATCTTGATGATTCTTTCAGGTAATGATCAGTACAACAAAACCACTTGGCTCACCAAATTTCGTTCTTCTAGGTTAAACCGTTTGTTTGCAGTAACCGTTTTCATTTTTAGGTTTCACTCTGTTTTCTAATATAGGGATACATGTATTTGGAACTATAAATCAAACACGGTTCGTCCTAACACTTTGAACCTTGACACAATAAAGCAGTTTCAAGTTCTATCTCTATGGTTTCTTTGCTGTTGATGTAGCCCTAAGCAGAGACTGGGAAAATCACTTTCATGGAAAGGGGTTGCCAAGCTTCCAAAAAACTACGAGTTGCCTGAAATCTCAGCAAACATTTTTTCACCCAATCTTGGTGATTCTTTCAGGTAATGATCAGTACACAAAGACCACTTGGCTCACCAAATTTCATTCTTCTAGGTTAAACCATTCGTTTGCGGTAACCGTTTTAATTTTTAGGTTTCACTCTGTTTTCTCCTATAGGGATACATGTATTTGGAACTCTAAATCAAACATGGTTTGTGCTAGCCCTTTGAAACTTGACACAATAAAGCAGTTTCAAGTTCTATCTCTATGGTTAGTTTGCTCTAGATGTAGCCCCAAGCAGAGACTGGCAAAAATCACTTTCATAAAAAGAGGTTGCCAGGCTTCCAAAAAACTAGAGTTGCCTGAAATCTCAGCAAACATTTTTTCACCCAATCTTGATGATTCTTTCAGGTAATGATCAGTACAACAAAACCACTTGGCTCACCAAATTTCGTTCTTCTAGGTTAAACCGTTTGTTTGCAGTAACCGTTTTCATTTTTAGGTTTCACTCTGTTTTCTAATATACGGATACATGTATTTGGAACTATAAATCAAACACGGTTCGTCCTAACACTTTGAACCTTGACACAATAAAGCAGTTTCAAGTTCTATCTCTATGGTTTCTTTGCTGTTGATGTAGCCCTAAGCAGAGACTGGGAAAATCACTTTCATGGAAAGGGGTTGCCAAGCTTCCAAAAAACTACGAGTTGCCTGAAATCTCAGCAAACATTTTTTCACCCAATCTTGGTGATTCTTTCAGGTAATGATCAGTACACAAAAACCACTTGGCTCACCAAATTTCATTCTTCTAGGTTAAACCATTCGTTTGCGGTAACCGTTTTAATTTTTAGGTTTCACTCTGTTTTCTCCTATAGTAATAGATGTATTTGGAACTCTAAATCAAACACGGTTTGTGCTAGCTCTTTGAAACTTGACACAAGAAAGCAGTTTCAAGTTCTGTCTCTATGGTTTGTTTGCTGTTGATGTATCCCTAAGCAGAGACTGGCGAAAATCACTTTCATGGAAAGGGGTTGCCAAGCTTCCAAAAAACTACGAGTTGCCTGAAATCTCATCAAACATTTTTTCACCCAATCTTGATGATTCTTTCAGGTAATGATCAGTACACCAAAACCACTTGGCTCACCAAATTTCGTTCTTCTAGGTTAAACCGTTCATTTGCAGTAACCGTTTTCATTTTTAGGTTTCACTCTGTTTTCTCCTATAGGGATACATGTTTTGGAACTCTAAATCAAACACCGTTTGTGCTAGCCCTTTGAAACTTGACACAATAAAGCAGTTTCAAGTTCTATCTCTATGGTTTCTTTGCTGTTGATGTAGCCCTAAGCAGAGACTGGCGAAAATCACTTTCATGGAAAGGGGTTGCCAAGCTTCCAAAAAAGTACAAATTGCCTAAAATCTCAGCAAACATTTTTTCACCCAATCTTGATGATTCTTTCAGGTAATGATCAATACCCCAAAACCACTTGGCTCACCAAATTTCGTTCTTCTAGGTTAAACCGTTCGTTTGCAGTAACCGTTTTCATTTTTAGGTTTCACTCTGTTTTCTCCTATAGGGATACATGTATTTGGAACTCTAAATCAAATACGGTTTGTGATAGCTCTTTGAACTTGACACAAGAAAGCAGTTTCAAGTTCTATCTCTATGGTTTGTTTGCTGTTTATGTAGCCCTAAGCAGAGACTGGCGAAAATCACTTTCATGGAAAGGGGTTGCCAAGCTTCCAAAATGTACGAGTTGCCTGAAATCTCAGCAAACATTTTTTCACCCAATCTTGATGATTCTTTCAGGTAATGATCAGTACCCCAAAACCACTTGGCTCACCAAATTTCGTTCTTCTAGGTTAAACCGTTCGTTTGCAGTAACCGTTTTCATTTTTAGGTTTCACTCTGTTTTCTCCTATAGGGATACATGTATTTGGAACTCTAAATTAAACACGGTTTGTGCTAGCTCTTTGAAACTTGACACAAGAAAGCAGTTTCAAGTTCTGTCTCTATGGTTTGTTTGCTGTTGATGTAGCCCTAAGCAGAGACTGGCGAAAATCACTTTCATGGAAAGGGGTTGCCAAGCTTCCAAAAAACTACGAGTTGCCTGAAATCTCAGCCAACATTTTTTCACCCAATCTTGATGATTCTTTCAGGTAATGATCAGTACCCCAAAACCACTTGGCTCACCAAATTTCGTTCTTCTTGTTAAACCGTTCGTTTGCAGTAACCATTTTCATTTTTAGGTTTCACTCTGTTTTCTCCTGTAGGGATACATGTATTTGGAACTCTAAATCAAACACGGTTTGTGCTAGCTCTTTGAAACTTGACACAAAAAAGCAGTTTCAAGTTCTGTCTCTATGGTTTGTTTGCTGTTGATGTAGCCCTAAGCAGAGACTGGCGAAAATTACTTTCATGGAAAGGGGTTGCCAAGCTTCCAAAAAACTATGAGTTGCCTGAAATCTCAGCAACCTTTTTTTCACCCAATCTTGATGATTCTTTCAGGTAATGATCAGTACACCAAAACCACTTGGCTCACCAAATTTCGTTCTTCTAGGTTAAACCATTCGTTTGCAGTAACCGTTTTCATTTTTAGGTTTCACTCTGTTTTCTCCTATAGAGATACATGTATTTGGAACTCTAAATCAAACACGGTTTGTGCTAGCTCTTTGAAACTTGACACAAGAAAGCAGTTTCAAGTTCTGTCTCTATGGTTTGTTTGCTGTTGATGTAGCCCTAAGCAGACACTGGCGAAAATCACTTTCATGGAAAGGGGTTGCCAAGCTTCCAAAAACTACGAGTTGCCTGAAATCTCAGCAAACATTTTTTCACTCAATCTTGATGATTCTTTCAGGTAATGATCAGTAAACCAAAACCACTTGGCTCACATAATTTCGTTCCTCTAGGTTAAACCGTTCGTTTGCAGTAACCGTTTTCATTTTTAGGTTTCACTCTGTTTTCTCCTATTGGGATACATGTATTTGGAACTCTAAATCAACACGGTTTGTGCTAGCTCTTTGAAACTTGACACAAAAAAGCAGTTTCAAGTTTATATCTCTATGGTTTGTTTGCTGTTGATGTAGCCCTAAGCAGAGACTGGCGAAAATCACTTTCATGGAAAGGGGTTACCAAGCTTCCAAAAAACTACGAGTTGCCTGAAATCTCAGCAAATATTTTTTCACCCAATCTTGATGATTCTTTCAGGTAATGATCAGTACCCCAAAACCACTTGGCTCACCAAATTTCGTTCTTCTTGTTAAACCGTTCGTTTGCAGTAACCGTTTTCATTTTTAGGTTTCACTCTATTTTCTCCTATAGGGATACATCTATTTGGAACTCTAAATGAAACACGGTTTGTGCTAGCTCTTTGAAACTTGACACAATAAAGCAGTTTCATGTTCTATCTCTATGGTTTGTTTGTTGTTGATGTAGCCCTAAGCAGAGACTGACGAAATCACTTTCATGGAAAGGGGTTGCCAAGCTTCCAAAAACTACGAGTTGCCTGAAATCTCAGCAAACATTTTCTCACCCAATCTTGATGATTGTTTCAGGTAATGATCAGTACCCCAAAACCACTTGGTTCACCAGGAATTTCGCTCTTCTAGGTAAAACCGTTCGTTTGCAGTAACCATTTTCATTTTTAGGTTTCATTCTGTTTTCTCCTATAGGGATACATGTATTTGGAACTCTAAATCAAACATGGTTTGTGCTAGCCCTTTGAAACATGACACAATAAAGCAGTTTCAAGTTCTATCTCTATGGTTAGTTTGCTCTTGATGTAACCCCAAGCAGAGACTGGCAAAAATCACTTTCATAAAAAGAGGTTGCCAGGCTTCCAAAAAACTAGAGTTGCCTGAAATCTCAGCAAACATTTTTTCACCCAATCTTGATGATTCTTTCAGGTAATGATCAGTACACCAAAACCACTTGGCTCACCAAATTTCGTTCTTCTAGGTTAAACCGTTTGTTTGCAGTAACCGTTTTCATTTTTAGGTTTCACTCTGTTTTCTCCTATAGGGATACATGTATTTGGAACTATAAATCAAACACGGTTCGTCCTAACACTTTGAACCTTGACACAATAAAGCAGTTTCAAGTTCTATCTCTATGGTTTCTTTGCTGTTGATGTAGCCCTAAGCAGAGACTGGGAAAATCACTTTCATGGAAAGGGGTTGCCAAGCTTCCAAAAAACTACGAGTTGCCTGAAATCTCAGCAAACATTTTTTCACCCAATCTTGGTGATTCTTTCAGGTAATGATCAGTACACAAAAACCACTTGGCTCACCAAATTTCATTCTTCTAGGTTAAACAATTCGTTTGCGGTAACCGTTTTAATTTTTAGGTTTCACTCTGTTTTCTCCTATAGTAATAGATGTATTTGGAACTCTAAATCAAACACGGTTTGTGCTAGCTCTTTGAAACTTGAAACAAGAAAGCAGTTTCAAGTTCTGTCTCTATGGTTTGTTTGCTGTTGATGTATCCCTAAGCAGAGACTGGCAAAAATCACTTTCATGGAAAGGGGTTGCCAAGCTTCCAAAAAACTACGAGTTGCCTGAAAACTCAGCAAACATTTTTTCACCCAATCTTGATGATTCTTTCAGGTAATGATCAGTACCCCAAAACCACTTGGCTCACCAAATTTCGTTCTTCTTGTTAAACCGTTCGTTTGCAGTAACCGTTTTCATTTTTAGGTTTCACTCTGTTTTCTCCTATAGGGATACATGTTTTTTGAACTCTAAATCAAACACGGTTTGTGCTAGCTCTTTGAAACTTGAGACAATAAAGCAGTTTCTTGTTCTATCTCTATGGTTTGTTTGCTGTTGATGTAGCCCTAAGCAGAGACTGGCGAAAATCACTTTCATGGAAAGGGGTTGCCAAGCTTCCAAAAAAGTACAAATTTCCTGAAATCTCAGCAAACATTTTTTCACCCAATCTTGATGATTCTTTCAGGTAATGATCAATACCCCAAAACCACTTGGCTCACCAAATTTCGTTCTTCTAGGTTAAACCGTTCGTTTGCAGTAACCGTTTTCATTTTGAGGTTTCACTCTGTTTTCTCCTATAGGGATACATGTATTTGGAACTCTAAATCAAATACGGTTTGTGATAGCTCTTTGAAACTTGACACAAGAAAGCAGTTTCAAGTTCTATCTCTATGGTTTGTTTGCTGTTGATGTAGCCCTAAGCAGAGACTGGCGAAAATCACTTTCATGGAAAGGGGTTGCCAAGCTTCCAAAATCTACGAGTTGCCTGAAATCTCAGCAAACATTTTTTCACCCAATCTTGATGATTCTTTCAGGTAATGATCAGTACCCCAAAACCACTTGGCTCAGCAAATTTTGTTTTTCTAGGTTAAACCGTTCGTTTGCAGTAACCGTTTTCATTTTTAGGTTTCACTCTGTTTTCTCCTATAGGGATACATGTATTTGGAACTCTAAATCAAACACGGTTTGTGCTAGCTCTTTGAAACTTGACACAAGAAAGCAGTTTCAAGTTCTGTCTCTATGGTTTGTTTGCTGTTGATGTAGCCCTAAGCAGAGACTGGCGAAAATCACTTTCATGGAAAGGGGTTGCCAAGCTTCAAAAAAACTACAAATTGCCTGAAATCTCAGCAAACATTTTTTCACCCAATCTTGATGATTCTTTCAGGTAATCATCAGTACCCAAAAACCACTTGGCTCACCAAATTTCGTTCTTCTAGGTTAAACCGTTCGTTTGCAGTAACCGTTTTCATTTTCAGGTTTCACTCTTTTTTCTCCTATAGGAATACATGTATTTGAAACTCTAAATCAATCACGGATTGTGCTAGTTCTTTGAAACTTGACACAAAAAAGCAGTTTCAAGTTCTATCTCTATGGTTTGTTTGCTGTTGATGTAGCCCTAAGCAGAGACTGGCGAAAATCACTTTCATGGAAAGGGGTTGCCATTCTTCCAAAAAACTACGAATTGCCTGAAATCTCAGCAAACATTTTTTCACCCAATCTTGATGATTCTTTCAGGTAATGATCAGTACACAAAAACCACTTGGCTCACCAAATTTCGTTCTTCTTGTAAAACCGTTCGTTTGCTGTAACCATTTTCATTTTTAGGTTTCACTCTGTTTTCTCCTATAGGGATACATGTATTTGGAACTCTAAATCAAACATGGTTTGTGCTAGCTCTTTGAAACTTGACACAAGAAAGCAGTTTCAAGTTCTATCTCTATGGTTTGTTTGCTGTTGATGTAGCCCTAAGCAGAGACTGGCGAAAATCACTTTCATGGAAAGGGGTTGCCAAGCTTCCAAAAAACTACGAGTTGCCTGAAATCTCAGCAAACATTTTTTCACCCAATCTTGATGATTCTTTCAGGTAATGATCAGTACCCCAAAACCACTTGGCTCACCAAATTTCGTTCTTCTTGTTAAACCGTTAGTTTGCAGTAACCATTTTCATTTTTAGGTTTCACTCTGTTTTCTCCTATAGGGATACATGTATTTGGAACTCTAAATCAAACACGGTTTGTGCTAGCTCTTTGAAACTTGACACAAGAAAGCAGTTTCAAGTTCTGTCTCTATGGTTTGTTTGCTGTTGATTTAGCCCTAAGCAGAGACTGGCGAAAATCACTTTCATGGAAAGGGGTTGCCAAGCTTCCAAAAAACTACGAGTTGCCTGAAATCTCAGCAAACTTTTTTTCACCCAATCTTGATGATTCTTTCAGGTAATGATCAGTACACCAAAACCACTTGCCTCACCAAATTACGTTCTCCTAGGTTAAACCATTCGTTTGCAGTAACCGTTTTCATTTTTAGGTTTCACTCTGTTTTCTCCTATAGAGATACATGTATTTGGAACTCTAAATCAAACACGGTTTGTGCTAGCTCTTTGAAACTTGACACAAGAAAGCAGTTTCATGTTCTATTTCTATGGTTTGTTTGCTGTTGATGTAGCCCTAAGCAGAGACTGGCGAAAATCACTTTCATGGAAAGGGGTTGCCAAGCTTCCAAAAAACTACGAGTTGCCTGAAATCTCAGCAAACATTTTTTCACCCAATCTTGATGATTCTTTCAGGTAATGATCAGTACACCAAAACCACTTGGCTCACCAAATTTCGTTCTTCTATGTTAAACCGTTCGTTTGCAGTAACCGTTTTCATTTTTAGGTTTCATTCTGTTTTCTCCTATAGGGATACATGTATTTGGAACTCTAAATCAAACATGGTTTGTGCTAGCTCTTTGAAACTTGACACAAAAAAGCAGTTTCAAGTTCTATCTCTATGGTTTGTTTGCTGTTGATGTAGCCCTAAGCAGAGACTGGCGAAAATCACTTTCAATGAAAGGGGTTGCCAAGCTTCCAAAAAATACGAGTTGCCTAAAATTTCAGCAAATATTTTTTCACCCAATCTTGATGATTCTTTCACGTAATGATCAGTACCCCAAAACCACTTGGCTCACCAAATTTCGTTCTTCTTGTAAAACCGTTCGTTTGCAGTAACCGTTTTCATTTTTAGGTTTCACTCTGTTTTCTCCTACAGGGATACAAGTATTTGGAACTCTAAATTAAACACGATTTGTGCTAGCTCTTTGAAACGTGAAACAATAAAGCAGTTTCAAGTTCTATCTCTATGGTTTGTTTGCTGTTGATGTAGCCCTAAGCAGAGACTGGCGAAAAGCACTTTCATGGAAAGGGGTTGCCAAGCTTCCAAAAAACTATGAGTTGCCTGAAGTCTCAGCAAACATTTTTTTCACCCAATCTTGATGATTCTTTCAGGTAATGATCAGTACACAAAAACCACTTGGCTAACCAAATTTCGTCCTTCTTGTAAAACAGTTCGTTTACAGTAACAATTTTCATTTTTAGGTTTCACTCTGTTTTCTCCTATAGGGATACATGTATTTGGAACTCTAAATCAAACATGGTTTGTGCTAGCTCTTTGAAACTTGACACAAGAAAGCAGTTTCAAGTTCTATCTCTATGGTTTGTTTGCTGTTGATGTAGCCCTAAGCAGAGACTGGCGAAAATCACTTTCATGGAAAGGGGTTGCCAAGCTTCCAAAAAACTACGAGTTGCCTGAAATCTCAGCAAACATTTTTTCACCCAATCTTGATGATTCTTTCAGGTAATGATCAGTACACCAAAACAACTTGGCTCACCAAATTTCGTTCTCCTAGATTAAACCGTTCGTTTGCAGTAACTGTTTTAATTTTTAGGTTTCACTCTGTATTCTCCTATAGGGATACATGTATTTGGAACTCTAAATCAAACACGGTTTGTGCTAGCTCTTTGAAACTAGACACAAGAAAGCAGTTTCAAGTTCTATCTCTATGGTTTGTTTGCTGTTGATGTAGCCCTAAGCAGAGACTGGCGAAAATCACTTTCATGGAAAGGGGTTGCCAAGCTTCCAAAAACTACGAGTTGCCTGAAATCTCAGCAAACATTTTTTCACCCAATCTTGATGATTCTTTCAGGTAATGATCAGTACACCAAAACCACTTGGCTCACCAAATTTCGTTCTTCTAGGTTAAACCGTTCGTTTGCAGTAACCGTTTTCATTTTTAGGTTTCATTCTGTTTTCTCCTATAGGGATACATGTATTTGGAACTCTAAATCAAACACGGTTTGTGCTAGCTCTTTAAAACTTGACACAAAAAAGCAGTTTCAAGTTCTATCTCTATGGTTTGTTTGCTGTTGATGTAGCCCTAAGCAGAGACTGGCGAAAATCACTTTCATGGAAAGGGGTTGCCAAGCTTCCAAAAAACTACGAGTTGCCTGAAATCTCAGCAAACATTTTTTCACCCAATCTTGATGATTCTTTCAGGTAATGATCAGTACACCAAAACCACTTGGCTCACCAAATTTCGTTCCTCTAGGTTAAACCGTTCGTTTGCAGTAACCGTTTTCATTTTTAGGATTCACTCTGTTTTCTCCTATTGGGATACATGTATTTGGAACTCTAAATCAAACACGGTTTGTGCTAGCTCTTTGAAACTTGACACAAAAAAGCAGTTTCAAGTTCTATCTCTATGGTTTGTTTGCCATAAGCAGAGACTGGCGAAAATCACTTTCAATGAAAGGGGTTGCCAAGCTTCCAAAAAACTACGAGTTGACTGAAATCTCAGCAAATATTTTTTCACCCAATCTTGATGATTCTTTCAGGTAATGATCAGTACCCCAAAACCACTTGGCTCACCAAATTTCGCTTTTCTAGGTAAAACCGTTCGTTTGCACTAAGCATTTTCATTTTTAGGTTTCACTCTGTTTTCTCCTATAGGGATACATGTATTTGGAACTCTAAATCAAACATGGTTTTTGCTTGCCCTTTGAAACTTGACACAAGAAAGCAGTTTCAAGTTCTGTCTCTATGGTTTGTTTCCTGTTGATGTAGCCCTAAGCAGAGACTTACGAAAATCACTTTCATGGAAAAAGGGTTGCCAAGCTTCCAAAAAACTACGAGTTGCCTGAAATCTCAGCAAACATTTTTTCACCCAATCTTGATGATTCTTTCAGGTAATGATCAGTACACCAAAACCACTTGGCTCACCAAATTTCGTTCTTCTAGGTTAAACCGTTCGTTTGCAGTAACCGTTTTCATTTTTAGGTTTCACTCTGTTTTCTCCTATAGGGATACATGTATTTGGAACTCTAAATCAAACAGGGTTTGTGCTAGCTTTTTGAAACTTGACACAAGAAAGCAGTTTCACGTTCTGTCTCTATGGTTTGTTTGCTGTTGATGTAGCCCTAAGCAGAGACTGGCGAAAATCACTTTCATGGAAAGGGTTTGCCAAGCTTCCAAAAAACGACGAGTTGCCTGAAATCTCAGCCAACATTTTTTCACCCAATCTTGATGATTCTTTCAGGAAATGATCAGTACACCAAAACCACTTGGCTCACCAAATTTAGTTCTTCTAGGTTAAACCGTTCATTTGCAGTAACCGTTTTCATTTTTAGGTTTCATTCTGTGTTCTCCTATAGGGATACATGTATTTGGAACTCTAAATCAAACACGGTTTGTGCTAGCCCTTTGAAAATTGACACAATAAAGCAGTTTCAAGTTCTATCTCTATGGTTTGTTTAGTGTTGATGTAGCCCTAAGCAGAGACTGGTGAAAATCACTTTCATGGAAAGGGGTTGCCAAGCTTCCAAAAAACTACAAATTTCCTGAAATCTCAGCAAACATTTTTTCACCCAATCTTGATGATTCTTTCAGGTAATGATCAGTACCCCAAAACCACTTGGCTCACCAAATTTCGTTCTTCTAGGTTAAACCGTTCGTTTGCAGTAACCGTTTTCATTTTTAGGTTTCACTCTTTTTTCTCCTATAGGAATACATGTATTTGAAACTCTAAATCAAACACGGATTGTGCTAGTTCTTTGAAAATTGACACAAGAAAGCAGTTTCAAGTTCTATCTCTATGGTTTGTTTGCTGTTGATGTAGCCCTAAGCAGAGACTGGCGAAAATCACTTTCATGGAAAGGGGTTGCCATTCTTCCAAAAAACTACGAGTTGCCTGAAATCTCAGCAAACATTTTTTCACCCAATCTTGATGATTCTTTCAGTTAATGATCAGTACCCCAAAACCACTTGGCTCACCAAATTTTGTTCTTCTTGTTAAACCGTTCGTTTGCAGTAACCATTTTCATTTTTAGGTTTCACTCTGTTTTCTCCTATAGGGATACATGTATTTGGAACTCTAAATCAAACACGGTTTGTGCTAGCTCTTTGAAACTTGACACAAGAAAGCAGTTTCAAGTTCTGTCTCTATGGTTTGTTTGCTGTTGATGTATCCCTAAGCAGAGACTGGCGAAAATCACTTTCATGGAAAGGGGTTGCAAAGCTTCCAAAAAACTACGAGTTGCCTGAAATCTCAGCAAACATTTTTTCACCCAATCTTGATGATTCTTTCAGGTAATGATCAGTACCCCAAAACCACTTGGCTCACCAAATTTCGTTCTTCTTGTTAGACCGTTCGTTTGCAGTAACCATTTTCATTTTTAGGTTTCACTCTGTTTTCTCCTATAGAGATACATGTATTTGGAACTCTAAATCAAACACGGTTTGTGCTAGCTCTTTGAAACTTGACACAAGAAAGCAGTTTCATGTTCTATTTCTATGGTTTGTTTGCTGTTGATGTAGCCCTAAGCAGAGACTGGCGAAAATCACTTTCATGGAAAGGGGTTGCCAAGCTTCCAAAAAACTACGAGTTGCCTGAAATCTCAGGAAACATTTTTTCACCCAATCTTGATGATTCTTTCAGGTAATGATCAGTACCCCAAAACCACTTGGCTCACCAAATTTCGTTCTTCTTGTAAAACCATTCGTTTGCAGTAACCGTTTTCATTTTTAGGTTTCACTCTGTTTTCTCCTACAGGGATACATGTATTTGGAACTCTAAATTAAACACGATTTGTGCTAGCACTTTGAAACGTGAAACAATAAAGCAGTTTCAAGTTCTATCTCTATGGTTTGTTTGCTGTTGATGTAGCCCTAAGCAGAGACTGGCGAAAATCACTTTCATGGAAAGGGGTTGCAAAGCTTCCAAAAAACTACGAGTTGCCTGAAATCTCAGCAAACATTTTTTCACCCAATCTTGATGATTCTTTCAGGTAATGATCAGTACCCCAAAACCACTTGGCTCACCAAATTTCGTTCTTCTTGTTAAACCGTTCGTTTGCAGTAACCATTTTCATTTTTAGGTTTCACTCTGTTTTCTCCTATAGGGATACATGTATTTGGAACTCTAAATCAAACACGGTTTGTGCTAGCTCTTTGAAACTTGACACAAGAAAGCAGTTTCAAATTCTGTCTCTATGGTTTGTTTGCTGTTGATGTAGCCCTAAGTAGAGACTGGCGAAAATCACTTTCATGGAAACGGGTTGCCAAGCTTCCAAAAAACTACGAGTTGCCTGAAATCTCAGCAAACATTTTTTCATCCAATCTTGATGATTCTTTCAGGTAATGATCAGTACACGAAAACCACTTGGCTCACCAAATTACGTTCTCCTAGGTTAAACCATTCGTTTGCAGTAACCGTTTTAATTTTTAGGTTTCACTCTGTTTTCTCCTATAGAGATACATGTATTTGGAACTCTAAATCAAACACGGTTTGTGCTAGCTCTTTGAAACTTGACACAAGAAAGCAGTTTCATGTTCTAATTCTATGGTTTGTTTGCTGTTGATGTAGCCCTAAGCAGAGACTGGCGAAAATCACTTTCGTGGAAAGGGGTTGCCAAGCTTCCAAAAAACTACGAGTTGCCTGAAATCTCAGCAAACATTTTTTCACCCAATCTTGATGATTCTTTCAGGTAATGATCAGTACACCAAAACCACTTGGCTCACCAAATTTCGTTCTTCTAGGTTAAACCGTTCGTTTGCAGTAACCGTTTTCATTTTTAGGTTTCACTCTGTTTTCTCCTATAGGGATACATGTATTTGAAACTCTAAATCAAACACGGTTTGTGCTAGCTCTTTGAAACTTGACACAACAAAGCAGTTTCAAGTTCTATCTCTATGGTTTGTTTGCTGTTGATGTAGCCCTAAGCAGAGACTGGCGAAAATCACTTTCAATGAAAGGGGTTGCCAAGCTTCCAAAAAACTACGAGTTGCCTGAAATTTCAGCAAATATTTTTTCACCCAATCTTGATGATTCTTTCAGGTAATGATCAGTACACAAAAACCACTTGGCTCACCAAATGTCGTTCTTCTTGTAAAACCGTTCGTTTGCAGTAACCATTTTCATTTTTAGGTTTCACTCTGTTTTCTCCTATAGGGACACATGTATTTGGAACTCTAAATCAAACATGGTTTGTGCTAGCTCTTTGAAACTTGACACAAGAAAGCAGTTTCAAGTTCTATATCTATGGTTTGTTTGCTGTTAATGTAGCCCTAAGCAGAGACTGGCGAAAATCACTTTCATGGAAAGGGGTTGCCAAGCTTCCAAAAAACTACGAGTTGCCTGAAATTTCAGCAAATATTTTTTCACCCAATCTTGATGATTCTTTCAGGTAATGATCAGTACACAAAAACCACTTGGCTCACCAAATGTCGTTCTTCTTGTAAAACCGTTCGTTTGCAGTAACCATTTTCATTTTTAGGTTCCACTCTGTTTTCTCCTATAGTAATACATGTATTTGGAACTCTAAATCAAACACGGTTTGTGCTAGCTCTTTGAAACTTGACAAAACAAAGCAGTTTCAAGTTCTGTCTCTATGGTTTGTTTGCTGTTGATGTAGCCCTAAGCAGAGACTGGCGAAAATCACTTTCATGGAAAGGGGTTGCCAAGCTTGCAAAAAACTACGAGTTGCCTGAAATCTCAGCAAACATTTTTTCACCCAATCTTGATGAATCTTTCAGGTAATGATCAGTACACCAAAACCACTTGGCTCACCAAATTTCGTTCTTCTAGGTTAAACCATTCGTTTGCAGAAACCGTATTCATTTTTATGTTTCACTCTGTTTTCTCCTATAGAGATACATGTATTTGCAACTCTAAATCAAACACGGTTTGTGCTAGCTCTTTGAAACTTGACACAAGAAAGCAGTTTCAAGTTCTATCTCTATGGTTTGTTTGCTGTTGATGTAGCCCTAAGCAGACACTGGCGAAACTCACTTTCATGGAAAGGGGTTGGCAAGCTTCCAAAAACCTACGAGTTGCCTGAAATCTCAGCAAACATTTTTTCACTCAATATTGATGATTCTTTCAGGTAATGATCAGTACACCAAAACCACTTGGCTCACCAAATTTCCTTCCTCTAGGTTAAACCGTTCGTTTGCAGTAACCGTTTTCATTTTTAGGTTTCACTCTGTTTTCTCCTATTGGGATACATGTATTTGGAACTCTAAATCAAACACGGTTTGTGCTAGCTCTTTGAAACGTGACACAAAAAAAGCAGTTTCAAGTTCTATCTCTATGGTTTGTTTGCCCTAAGCAGAGACTGGCGAAAATCACTTTCAATGAAAGGGGTTGCCCAGCTTCCAAAAAACTACGAGTTGCCTGAAATCTAAGCAAACATTTTTTCACCCAATCTTGATGATTGTTTCAGGTAATGATCAGAACACAAAAACCACTTGGCTCACCAAATTTCGTTCTTCTAGAATAAACCGTTCGTTTGCAGTAACCGTTTTCATTTTTAGGTTTCACTCTGTTTT
Organism: Ictidomys tridecemlineatus; assembly: GCF_052094955.1. NCBI lineage: Eukaryota > Metazoa > Chordata > Mammalia > Rodentia > Sciuridae > Ictidomys > Ictidomys tridecemlineatus. The sequence goes on from NW_027521385.1 coordinate 83,841, forward strand.
CTCCTATAGGGATACATGTATTTGGAACTCTAAATCAAACACGGTTTGTGGTAGCCCTTTGAAACTTGACACAATAAAGGAGTTTCAAGTTCCATCTCTATGGTTTGTTTGCTGTTCATATAGCTCAAAGCAGAGACTGGCGAAAATCACTTTCATGGAAAGGGGTTGCCAAGCTTCCAAAAAACTACGAGTTGTCTGAAATCTCAGCAAACATTTTTATACCCAATCTTGATGATTCTTTCAGGTAATGATCAGTACACCAAAACCACTTGGCTCACCAAATTTCGTTCTTCTAGGTTAAACCGTTCGTTTGCAGTAACCGTTTTCATTTTTAGGTTTCACTCTGTTTTCTCCTATAGGGTTACATGTATTTGAAACTCTAAATAAATAACGGATTGTGGTAGCCCTTTGAAACTTGACACAAGAAAGCAGTTTCAAGTTCTATCTCTATTGTTTGTTTGCTCTTGATGTAGCCCTAAGCAGAGACGGGCGAAAATCACTTTCATGGAAAGCGGTTGCCAAGCTTCCAAAAAACTAAGAGTTGCCTGAAATCTCAGCAAACATTTTTTTCACCCAATCTTGATGATTCTTTCAGGTAAAGGTCAGTACACCATAACCACTTGGCTCACCAAATTTCCTTCTTCTAGGTTGAAAGGTTCGTTTGCAGTAACCATTTTCATTTTTAGGTTTCACTCTGTTTTCTCCTATAGGGATACATGTATTTGGAACTCTAAATCAAACACGGTTTGTGGTAGCCCTTTGAAACTTAACACAATAAAGCAGTTTCAAGTTCTATCTCTATGGTTTGTTTGCTGTTGATGTAGCCCTAAGCAGAGACGGGCGAAAATCACTTTCATGTAAAGGGGTTGCCAAGCTTCCAAAAAACTACGAGTTGCCTGATATCTCAGCAAACATTTTTTTCAGCCCAAACTTGATGATTCTTTTAGGTAATGATCAGTACACCAAAACCACTTGGCTTACCAAATTTCGTTCTTCTAGGTTAAACATTTCGTTTGCCGTAACGTTCATTTTTAGGTTTCACTCTGTTTTCTCCTGTAGGGATACATATATTTGGAACTCTAAATGAAACACGGTTTGTGCTAGCTCTTTGAAACTTGACACAATAAAGCAGTTTCAAGTTCCATCTTTATGGTTTGTTTGCTGTTGATGTAGCCCTAAGCAGACACTGGCGAAACTCACTTTCATGGAAAGGGTTGCAAGCTTCCAAAAACCTACGAGTTGCCTGAAATCTCAGCAAACATTTTTTCACTCAATATTGATGATTCTTTCAGGTAATGATCAGTACACCAAAACCACTTGGCTCACCAATTTCGTTCCTCTAGGTTAAACCGTTCGTTTGCAGTAACCGTTTTCATTTTTAGGTTTCACTCTGTTTTCTCCTATTGGGATACATGTATTTGGAACTCTAAATCAAACACGGTTTTGCTAGCTCTTGAACGTGACCAAAAAAAGCAGTTTCAAGTTCTATCTCTATGGTTTGTTTGCCCTAAGCAGAGACTGGCGAAAATCACTTTCAATGAAAGGGGTTGCCCAGCTTCCAAAAAACTACGAGTTGCCTGAAATCTAAGCAAACATTTTTCACCCAATCTTGATGATTGTTTCAGGTAATGATCAGAAACACAAAAACCACTTGGCTCACCAAATTTCGTTCTTCTAGAATAAACCGTTCGTTTGCAGTAACCGTTTTCATTTTAGGTTTCACTCTGTTTTCTCCTATAGGGATACATGTATTTGGAACTCTAAATCAAACACGGTTTGTGGTAGCCCTTTGAAACTTGACACAATAAAGGAGTTTCAAGTTCCATCTCTATGGTTTGTTTGCTGTTCATATAGCTCAAAGCAGAGACTGGCGAAAATCACTTTCATGGAAAGGGGTTGCCAAGCTTCCAAAAAACTACGAGTTGTCTGAAATCTCAGCAAACATTTTTATACCCAATCTTGATGATTCTTTCAGGTAATGATCAGTACACCAAAACCACTTGGCTCACCAAATTTCGTTCTTCTAGGTTAAACCGTTCGTTTGCAGTAACCGTTTTCATTTTTAGGTTTCACTCTGTTTTCTCCTATAGGGTTACATGTATTTGAAACTCTAAATAAATAACGGATTGTGGTAGCCCTTTGAAACTTGACACAAGAAAGCAGTTTCAAGTTCTATCTCTATTGTTTGTTTGCTCTTGATGTAGCCCTAAGCAGAGACGGGCGAAAATCACTTTCATGGAAAGCGGTTGCCAAGCTTCCAAAAAACTAAGAGTTGCCTGAAATCTCAGCAAACATTTTTTTCACCCAATCTTGATGATTCTTTCAGGTAAAGGTCAGTACACCATAACCACTTGGCTCACCAAATTTCCTTGCTTCTAGGTTGAAAGGTTCGTTTGCAGTAACCATTTTCATTTTTAGGTTTCACTCTGTTTTCTCCTATAGGGATACATGTATTTGGAACTCTAAATCAAACACGGTTTGTGGTAGCCCTTTGAAACTTAACACAATAAAGCAGTTTCAAGTTCTATCTCTATGGTTTGTTTGCTGTTGATGTAGCCCCTAAGCAGAGACGGGCGAAAATCACTTTCATGTAAAGGGGTTGCCAAGCTTCCAAAAAACTACGAGTTGCCTGATATCTCAGCAAACATTTTTTTCACCCAAACTTGATGATTCTTTTAGGTAATGATCAGTACACCAAAACCACTTGGCTTACCAAATTTCGTTCTTCTAGGTTAAACATTTCGTTTGCCGTAACCGTTTTCATTTTTAGGTTTCACTCTGTTTTCTCCTGTAGGGATACATATATTTGGAACTCTAAATGAAACACGGTTTGTGCTAGCTCTTTGAAACTTGACACAATAAAGCAGTTTCAAGTTCCATCTTTATGGTTTGTTTGCTGTTGATGTAGCCCTAAGCAGAGACTGGCGAAAATCTCTTTCATGGAAAGGGGTTGCCAAGCTTCCAAAAAACTACGAGTTGCCTGAAATCTCAGCAAACATTTTTTACCCAATCTTGATGATTCTTTCCGGTAATGTTCAGTACACCAAAGCCACTTGGATCACGAAATTTCGTTCTTACTAGGTTAAACCGTTCGTTTGCAGTAACGGTTTTCATTTTTAGGTTTCACTCTGTTTTCTCCTATTGGGATACATGTATTTGGAACTCTAAATCAAACACGGTTTGTGCTAGCTCTTTGAAACTTGACACAAGAAAGCAGTTTCATGTTCTAATTCTATGGTTTGTTTGCTGTTGATGTAGCCCTAAGCAGAGAATGGGGAAAATCACTTTCATGGAAAGGGGTTGCCAATCTTCAAAAAAAATTACGAGATGCCTGAAATCTCAGCAAACATTTTTTCTCCCAATCTTGATGATTCTTTCAGGTAATGATCAGTACACCAAAACCACTTGGCTCACCAAATTTCGTTCTTATAGGTTAAACCGTTCGTTTGCAGTAACCGTTTTCATTTTTAGGTTTCACTCTGTTTTCTTCTATAGGGATACATGTATTTGGAACGCTAAATCAAACACGGTTTGTGCTATCTCTTTGAAACTTGACACAAGAAAGCAGTTTGAAGTTCTATCTCTATGTTTGTTTGCTGTTGATGTAGCCCTAAGCAGAGACTGGCGAAAATCACTTTAATGGAAAGGGTTGCCAAGCTTCCAAAAAACTACGTGTTGCCTCAAATCTCAGCCAACATTTTTGACCCACTCTTGCTGATTCTTTCAGGTAATGATCAGTACACCAAAACAACTTGGCTCACCAAATTTCGTTCTTCTAGGTTTAACCGTTCGTTTGCAGTAACCATTTTCATTTTTAGGTTTTACTCTGTTTTCTCCTATAGAGATACATGTATTTGGAACTCTAAATCAAACACGGTTTGTTCTAGCTCTGTGAAACTTGACATAAGAAAGCAGTTTCAAGTTCTATCTCTATGGTTTGTTTGTTGTTGATGTAGCCCTAAGCAGAGACTGGCGAAAATCACTTTAATGGAAAGTGGTTGCCAAGCTTTTAAAAAACTACGAGTTGCCTGAAATCTCAGCAAACAGTTTTTTCACCCAATCTTGATGATTCTTTCAGGTAATGATCAGTACACAAAACCACTTGGCTCACCACATTTCGTTCTTCTAGATTAAACCGTTCGTTTGCAGTAACTGTTTTCATTTTTAGGTTTCACTCTGTTTTCTCCTATAGGGATACATGTATTTGGAACTCTAAATCAAACACGGTTTGTGCCAGCTCTTTGAAACTTGACACAAGAAAGCAGTTTGTAGTTTTATCTCTATGGTTTGTTTGCTGTTGATGTAGCCTTAAGCACAGACTGGCGAAAATCACTTTCATGGAAAGGGGTTGCCAAGCTTCCAAAAAACTACGAGTTGCCTGAAATCTCAGCAAACATTTTTTCACCCAATCTTGATGATTCTTTCAGGTAATGATCAGTACATCAAAACCACATGGCTCACCAAATTCGTTCTTCTAGGTTAAACCGTTCGTTTGCAGTAACCGTTTTCATTTTTAGGTTTCACTCTCTTTTCTCCTATAGGGATACATGTATTTGGAACGCTAAATCAAACAGGGTTTGTGCTATCTCTTTGAAACTTGACACAAGAAAGCAGTTTGAAGTTCTATCTCTATGGTTTGTTTGCTGTTGATGTAGCCCTTAGCAGAGACTGGCGAAAAATCACTTTCATGGAAAGGGGTTGCCAAGCTTCCAAAAAACTACGAGTTGCCTGAAATCTCAGCCAACATTTTTTGACCCAATCTTGATGATTCTTTCAGGTAATGATCAGTACACCAAAACCACTTGGCTCACCAAATTTCGTTCTTCTAGGTTTAAACCGTTCGTTTGCAGTAACCGTTTTCATTTTTAGGTTTCACTCTGTTTTCTCCTATAGGGATACATTTATTTGGAACTCTAAATCAAACACTGTTTGTGCTAGCTCTTTGAAACGTGACACAATAAAGCAGTTTCAAGTTCTATCTCTATGGTTTGTTTGCTGTTGATGTAGCCCTAAGCAGAGACTGGCGAAAATCACTTTCATGGAAAGGGGTTGCCAATCTTCCAAAAAACTACGAGATGCCTGAAATCTCAGCAAACATTTTTTCTCCCAATCTTGATGATTTTTTCAGGTAATGATGAGTACACCAAAACCACTTGGCTCACCAAATTTCGTTCTTCTAGGTTAAACCGTTCGTTTGCAGTAACCGTTTTCATTTTTAGGTTTCACTCTGTTTTCTTCTATAGGGATACATGTATTTGGAACTCTAAATCAAACACGGTTTTTGCTATCTCTTTGAAACTTGACACAAGAAAGCAGTTTGAAGTTCTATCTCTATGTTTTGTTTGCTGTTGATGTAGCCCTAAGCAGAGACTGGCGAAAATCACTTTCATGAAAAGGGGTTGCCAAGCTTCCAAAAAACTACGAGTTTCCTGAAATCTCAGCCAACATTTTTTGACCCAATCTTGATGATTCTCTCAGGTAATGATCAGTACACCAAAACCACTTGGCTCACCAAATTTCGTTCTTCTAGGTTAAACCGTTCGTTTGCAGTAACCGTTTTCATTTTTAGGTTTCACTCTGTTTTCTCCTATAGGGATACATGTATTTGGAACTCTAAATCAAACACGGTTTGTGCCAGATCATTGAAACTTGACACAAGAAAGCAGTTTGAATTTCTATCTCTATGATTTGTTTGCTGT
>NW_027521386.1:0-89514 GCF_052094955.1 Ictidomys tridecemlineatus
CATGTATTTGGAACTCTAAATCAAACACGGTTTGTGCTAGCTCTTTGAAACTTGACACAATAAAGCAGTTTCAAGTTCTATCTCTATGGTTTGTTTGCTGTTGATGTAGCCCTAAGCAGAGAATGGCGAGAACCACTTTCATGGAAAGGGCCTGCCAAGCTTCCAAAAAACTACGAGTTGCCTGTAATCTCAGCACACTCTTTTTCACCCAATCTTGATGAAACATCAGGTAATGATCAGTACACCAATCCCACTTGGCTCGCCAAATTTTGTTCTTCTAGGTTAAACCGTTCGTTGGCAGTAACCGGTTTCATTTTGAGGTTTCACTCTGTTTTCTCCTATAGGGATACATGTATTTGGAACTCTAAATCAAACACGGTTTGTGACAGCTCTTTGAAACTTGACACAATAAAGCAGTTTCAAGTTCTATCTCTATGGATTGTTTGCTCTTGATGTAGCCCTAAGCAGAGACTGGCGAGAATCACTTTCATGGAAAGGGCCTGCCAAGTTTCCAAAAAACTACGAGTTCCTGAAATCTCAGCACACACTTTTTCACCCAATCTTGATGAAACTTTCAGGTAATGATCAGTACACCAATCCCACTTGGCTGGAAAAATTTCGTTCTTCTAGGTTAAACCGTTCGTTGGCAGTAACCGGTTTCATTTTAAGGTTTCACTCTGTTTTCTCCTATAGGGATACATGTATTTGGAACTCTAAATCAAACACGGTTTGTGCTAGCTCTTTGAAACTTGACACAAGAAATCAGTTTCAACTTCTATCTCTATGGTTTGTTTGAAGTTGATGTAGGCCTAAGCAGAGACTGGCGAGAATCACTTTCATGGAAAGGGCCTGCCAAGCTTCCAAAAAACTACGAGTTTCCTGAAATCTCAGCACAACCTTTTTCACCCAATCTTGATGAAACTTTCAGGTAATGATCAGTACAGCAATCCCACTTGGCTCGCCAAATTTCGTTCTTATAGGTTAAACCGTTCGTTGGCAGTAACCGGTTTCAATTTGAGGTTTCACTCTGTTTTCTCCTATAGGGATACATGTATTTGGAACTCTAAATCAAACACGGTTTATGCTAGCTCTTTGAAACATGACACAATAAAGCCTTTCAAGTTCTATCTCTATGGTTTGTTTGCTGTTGATGTAGCCCTAAGCAGAGACTGGCGAGAATCACTTTCATGGAAAGGGATAGCCAAGCTTCCAAAAAACTACGAGTTGCCTGAAATCTCAGCACACCCTTTTTCACCCAATCTTGATGAAACTTTCAGGTAATGATCAGTACACCAATCCCACTTGGCTCGCCAAATTTCGTTCTTCTAGGTTAAACCATTCGTTGGCAGTAACCGGTTTCATTTTGAGGTTTTACTCTGTTTTCTCCTATAGGGATACATGTATTTGGAACTCTAAATCAAACACGGTTTGTGCTAGCTCTTTGAAACTTGACACAATAAAGCAGTTTCAAGTTCTATCTATGGTTTGCTTGCTGTTGATGTAGCCCTAAGCAGAGACTGGTGAGAATCACTTTCATGGAAAGGGCCTGCCAAGCTTCCAAAAAACTACGAGTTGCCTGAAATCTCAGCACACACTTTTTCACCCAATCTTGATGAAACTTTCAGGTAATGATCAGTACACCAATCCCACTTGGCTCGCCAAATTTCGTTCTTCTAGGTTAAACCGTTCGTTGGCAGTAACCGGTTTCATTTTGAGGTTTCACTCTGTTTTCTCCTATAGGGATACATGTATTTGGAACTCTAAATCAAACACGGTTTGTGCTAGCTCTTTGAAACTTGACACAATAAAGCAGTTTCAAGTTCTATCACTATGGTTTGTTTGCTGTTGATGTAGGCCTAAGCAGAGACTGGCGAGAATCACTTTCATGGAAAGGGCCTGCCAAACTTCCAAAAAACTACGAGTTGCCTGAAATCTCAGCACACCCTTTTTCACCCAATCTTGATGAAACTTTCAGGTAATGATCAGTTCACCAATCCCACTTGGCTCGCCAAATTTCGTTCTTCTAGGTATAACCGTTCGTTGGCAGTAACCGGTTTCATTTTGAGGTTTTACTCTGTTTTCTCCTATAGAGATACATATATTTGGAACTCTAAATCAAACACGGTTTGTGCTAGCTCTTTGAAACTTGACACAATAAAGCAGTTTCAAGTTCTATCTATGGTTTGTTTGCTGTTGATGTAGCACTAAGCAGAGACTGGTGAGAATCACTTTCATGGAAAGGGCCTGCCAAGCTTCCAAAAAACTACGAGTTGCCTGAAATCTCAGCACACCCTTTTTCACCCAATGTTGATGAAACTTTCAGGTATTGATCAGTACACCAATCCCACTTGGCTCGCCAAATTTCGTTCTTCTAGGTTAAACCGTTCGTTGGCAGTAACCGGTTTAAATTTGAGGTTTCACTCTGTTTTTTCCTATAGGGATACATGTATTTGGAACTCTAAATCAAACACGGTTTGTGCTAGCTTTTTGAAACTTGACACAATAAAGCAGTTTCAAGTTCTATCTCTATGGTTTGTTTGCTGTTGATGTAGCCCTAAGCAGAGACTGGCGAGAATCACTTCCATGGAAAGGGCCTGCCAAGCTTCCAAAAAACTACGAGTTGCCTGAAATCTCAGTACACCCTTTTTCACCGAATCTTGATGAAACTTTCAGGTAATGATCAGTACACCAATCCCACTTGGCTCGCCAAATTTCGTTCTTCTAGGTTAAAACGTTCGTTGGCAGTAACCGGTTTCATTTTGAGGGTTCACTCTGTTTTCTCCTATAAGGATACATGTATTTGAAACTCTAAATCAAACACGGTTTGTGCTAGCTCTTTGAAACTTGACACAATAAAGCAGTTTCAAGTTCTATCTCTATCGTTTGTTTGCTGTTGATGTAGCCCTAAGCAGAGATTGGCGAGAATCACTTTCATGAAAAGGGCCTGCCAAGCTTCCAAAAAACTACGAGTTGCCTGAAATCTCAGCACACCCTTTTTCACCCAATCTTGATGAAACTTTCAGGTAATGATCAGTACACCAATCCCACTTGGCTCGCCAAATTTCGTTCTTCTAGGTTAAACCGTTCGTTGGCAGTAACCGGTTTCATTTTGAGGTTTCACTCTGTTTTCTCCTATAGGGATACATGTATTTGGAACTCTAAATCAAACACGGTTTGTGCTAGCTCTTTGAAACTTGACAAAATAAAGCAGTTTCAAGTTCTATCTCTATGGTTTGTTTGCTGTTGATGTAGCCCTAAGCAGAGACTGGCGAGAATCACGGTCATTGAAAGGGCCTGCCAAGCTTCCAAAAACTATGAGTTGCCCGAAATCTCAGCACACCCTTTTTCACCCAATCTTGATGAAACTTTCAGGTAATGATCAGTACACCAATCCCACTTGGCTCGCCAAATTTCGTTCTTCTAGGTTAAACCGTTCGTTGGCAGTAACCGGTTTCATTTTGAGGTTTCACTCTGTTTTCTCCTATAGGGATACATGTATTTGGAACTCTAAATCAAACACGGTTTGTGCTAGCTCTTTGAAACTTGACACAATAAAGCAGTTTCAAGTTCTATCTCTATGGTTTGTTTGCTGTTGATGTAGCCCTAAGCAGAGACTGGCGAGAATCACTTTCATGGAAAGGGCCTGCCAAGCTTCCAAAAAACTACGAGTTGCCCGAAATATCAGCACACCCTTTTTCACCCAATCTTGATGAAACTTTCAGGTAATGATCAGTACACCAATCCCACTTGGCTCGCCAAATTTCGTTCTTCTAGGTTAAACCGTTCGTTGGCAGTAACCGCTTTCATTTTGAGGTTTCACTCTGTTTTCTCCTATAGGGATACATGTATTTGGAACTCTAAATCAAACACGGTTTGTGCTAGCTCTTTGAAACTTGACACAATAAAGCAGTTTCAAGTTCTCTCTCTATGGTTTGTTTGCTGTTGATGTAGCCCTAAGCAGAGACTGGCGAGAATCACTTTCATGGAAAGGGCCTGCCAATCTTCCAAAAAACTACGAGTTGCCTGAAATCTCAGCACACACTTTTTCACCCAATCTTGATGAAACTTTCAGGTAATGATCAGTACACCAATCCCACTTGGCTCGCCAAATTTCCTTCTTCTAGGTTAAACCGTTCGTTGGCAGTAACCGGTTTCATTTTGAGGTTTCACTCTGTTTTCTCCTATAGGGATACATGTATTTGGAACTCTAAATCAAACACGGTTTGTGCTAGCTCTTTGAAACTTGACACAATAAAGCAGTTTCAAGTTCTATGTCGATGGTTTGTTTGCTGTTGATGTAGCCCTAAGCAGTGACTGGCGAGAATCACTTTCATGGAAAGGGCCTGCCAAGCTTCCAAAAAACTACGAGTTGCCTGAAATCTCAGCACACCCTTTTTCACCCAATCTTGATGAAACTTTCAGGTAATGATCAGTACACCAATCCCACTTGGCTCGCCACATTTTGTTCTTCTAGGTTAAACCGTTCGTTGGCAGTAACCGGTTTCATTTTGAGGTTTCACTCTGTTTTCTCCTATAGGGATACATGTATTTGGAACTCTAAATCAAACACGGTTTGTGCTAGCTCTTTGAAACTTGACACAATAAAGCAGTTTCAAGTTGTATCTCTATGGTTTGTTTGCTGTTGATATAGCCCTAAGCAGAGACTGGCGAGAATCACTTTCATGGAAAGGGCCTGCCAAGCTTCCAAAAAACTACGAGTTGCCCGAAATATCAGCACACCCTTTTTCACCCAATCTTGATGAAACTTTCAGGTAATGATCAGTACACCAATCCCACTTGGCTCGCCAAATTTCGTTCTTCTAGGTTAAACCGTTCGTTGGCAGTAACCGGTTTCATTTTGAGGTTTCACTCTGTTTTCTCCTATAGGGATACATGTATTTGGAACTCTAAATCAAACACGGTTTGTGCTAGCTCTTTGAAACTTGACACAATAAAGCAGTTTCAAGTTCTATCTCTATGGTTTGTTTGCTGTTGATGTAGCCCTAAGCAGAGACTGGCGAGAATCACTTTCATGGAAAGGGCCTGCCAAGCTTCCAAAAAACCACGAGTTGCCCGAATCTCAGCAAACACTTTTTCACCCAATCTTGATGAAACTTTCAGGTAATGATCAGTACACCAATCCCACTTGGCTCGCCAAATTTCGTTCTTCTATGTTAAACCCTTCGTGGCAGAAACCGGTTTCATTTTGAGGTTTCACTCTGTTTTCTCCTATAGGGATACATGTATTTGGAACTCTAAATCAAACACGGTTTGTGCTAGCTCTTTAAAACTTGACACAATAAAGCAGTTTCAAGTTCTATCTCTATGCTTTGTTTGCTGTTGATGTAGCCCTAAGCAGAGACTGGCGAGAATCACTTACAAGGAAAGGGCCTGCCAAGCTTCCAAAAAACTACGAGTTGCCTGAAATCTCAGCACACACTTTTTCACCCAATCTTGATGAAACTTTCAGGTCATGATCAGTACACCAATCCCACTTGGCTCGCCAAATTTCGTTCTTCTAGGTTAAGCCGTTTGTTGGCAGTAACCGGTTTCATTTTGAGGTTTCACTCTGTTTTCTCCTATAGGGATACATGTATTTGGAACTCTAAATCAAACACGGTTTGTGCTAGCTCTTTGAAACTTGACACAATAAAGCAGTTTCAAGTTCTATCTCTATGGTTTGTTTGCTGTTGATGTATCCCTAAACAGAGACTGGCGAGAATCACTTTCATGGAAAGGGCCTGCCAAGCTTCCAAAAAACTACGAGTTGCCTGAAATCTCAGCACACACTTTTTCACCCAATCTTGATGAAACTTTCAGGTAATGATCAGTACACCAATCCCACTTGGCTCGCCAAATTTCGTTCTTCTAGGTTAAACCGTTCGTTGGCAGTAACCCGTTTCATTTTGAGGTTTCACTCTGTTTTCTCCTATAGGGATACATGTATTTGGAACTCTAAATCAAACACCGTTTGTGCTAGCTCTTTGAAACTTGACACAGTAAAGCAGTTTCAAGTTCTATCTCTATGGTTTGTTTGCTGTTGATGTAGCCCTAAGCAGAGACTGGCCAGAATCACTTTCATGGAAAGGGCCTGCCAAGCTTCCAAAAAACTACGAGCTGCCTGAATTCTCAGCACACCCTTTTTCACCCAATCTTTATGAAACTTTCAGGTCATGATCAGTACACCAATCCCACTTGGCTCGCCAAATTTCGTTCTTCTAGGTTAAACCGTTAGTTGGCAGTAACCGGTTTCATTTTGAGGTTTCACTCTGTTTTCTCCTATAGGGATACATGTATTTGGAACTCTAAATCAAACACGGTTTGTGCTAGCTCTTTGAATCTTGACAAAATAAAGCAGTTTCAAGTTCTATCTCTATGGTTTGTTTGCTGTTGATGTAGCCCTAAGCAGAGACTGGCGAGAATCACTTTCATGGAAAGGGCCTGCCAAGCTTCCAAAAAACTACGAGTTGCCTGAAATCTCAGCACACACTTTTTCACCCAATCTTGATGAAACTTTCAGGTAATGATCAGTACACCAATCCCACTTGGCTCGCCAAATTTCGTTCTTCTAGGTTAAACCGGTCGTTGGCAGTAACCGGTTTCATTTTGAGGTTTCACTCTGTTTTCTCCTATAGGGATACATGTATTTGGAAATCTAAATCAAACACGGTTTGTGCTAGCTCTTTGAAACTTGACACAATAAAGCAGTTTCAAGTTCTATCTCTATGGTTTGTTTGCTCTTGATGTAGCCCTAAGCAGAGACTGGCGAGAATCACTTTCATGGAAAGGGCCTGCCAAGCTTCCAAAAAACAACGAGTTCCCCGAAATCTCAGCACACCCTTTTTCACCCAATCTTGATGAAACTTTCAGGTAATGAACAGTACACCAATCCCACTTGGCTCGCCAAATTTCGTTCTTCTAGGTTAAACCGTTCGTTGGCAGTAACCGGTTTCATTTTGAGGTTTCACTCTGTTTTCTCCTATAGGGATACATGTATTTGGAACTCTAAATCAAACACGGTTTGTGCTAGCTCTTTGAAACTTGACACAATAAAGCAGTTTCAAGTTCTATCTCTATGGTTTGTTTGCTGTTGATGTAGGCCTAAGCAGAGACTGGCGAGAATCACTTTCATGGAAAGGGCCTGCCAAGCTTCCAAAAAACTACGAGTTGCCTGAAATCTCAGCACACAATTTTTCACCCAATCTTGATGAAACTTTCAGATAGTGATCAGTACACCAATCCCACTTGGCTCGCCAAATTTCGTTCTTCTAGGTTAAACCGTTCGTTGGCAGTAACCGGTTTCATTTTGAGGTTTCACTCTGTTTTCTCCTATAGGGATACATGTATTTGGAACTCAAAATCAAACACGGTTTGTGCTAGCTCTTTGAAACTTGACACAAAAAAGCAGTTTCAAGTTCTATCTCTATGGTTTGTTTGCTCTTGATGTAGCTCTAAGCAGAGACTGGCGAGAATCACTTTCATGGAATGGGCCTGCCAAGCTTCCAAAAAACTACGAGTTGCCTGAAATCTCAGCACACAATTTTTCACCCAATCTTGATGAAACTTTCAGATAATGATCAGTACACCAATCCCACTTGGCTCGCCAAATTTCGTTCTTCTAGGTTGAACTGTTCGTTGGCAGTAACCGGTTTCATTTTGAGGTTTCACTCTGTTTTCTCCTATAGGGATACATGTATTTGGAACTCTAAATCAAACACGGTTTGTGCTAGCTCTTTGAAACTTGACACAATAAAGCAGTTTCAAGTTCTATCTCTATGGTTTGTTTGCTGTTGATGTAGCCCTAAGCAGAGACTGGCGAGAATCACTTTCATGGAAAGGGCCTGCCAAGCTTCCAAAAAACTACGAGTTGCCCGAAATCTCAGCACACCCTTTTTCACCCAATCTTGATGAAACTTTCAGGTAATGATCAGTACACCAATCCCACTTGGCTCGCCAAATTTCGTTCTTCTAGGTTAAACCGTTCGTTGGCAGTAACCGGTTTCATTTTGAGGTTTCACTCTGTTTTCTCCTATAGGGATACATGTATTTGGAACTCTAAATCAAACACGGTTTGTGCTAGCTCTTTGAAACTTGACACAATAAAGCAGTTTCAAGTTCTTTCTCTATGGTTTGTTTGCTGTTGATGTAGCCCTAAGCAGAGACTGGCGAGAATCACTTTCATGGAATGGGCCTGCCAAGCTTCCAAAAAAGTACGAGTTGCCCGAAATCTCAGCACACCCTTTTTCACCCAATCTTGATGAAACTTTCAGGTAATGATCAGTAAACCAATCCCACTTGGCTAGCGAAATTTCGTTCTTCTAGGTTAAACCGTTCGTTGGCAGTAACCGGTTTCATTTTGAGGTTTCACTCTGTTTTCTCCTATAGGGATACATGTATTTGGAACTCTAAATCAAACACGGTTTGTGCTAGCTCTTTGAAACTTGACAAAATAAAGCAGTTTCAAGTTCTATCTCTATGGTTTGTTTGCTGTTGATGTAGCCCTAAGCAGAGACTGGGGAGAATCACTTTCATGGAAAGGGCCTGCCAAGCTTCCAAAAAACTACGAGTTGCCTGAAATCTCAGCACACCATTTTTCACCCAATCTTGATGAAACTTTCAGATAATGATCAGTACACCAATCCCACTTGGCTCGCCAAATTTCGTTCTTCTAGGTTGAACTGTTCGTTGGCAGTAACCGGTTTCATTTTGAGGTTTCACTCTGTTTTCTCCTATAGGGATACATGTATTTGGAACTCTAAATCAAACACGGTTTGTGCTAGCTCTTTGAAACTTGACACAATAAAGCAGTTTCAAGTTCTATCTCTATGGTTTGTTTGCTGTTGATGTAGCCCTAAGCAGAGACTGGCGAGAATCACTTTCATGGAAAGGGCCTGCCAAGCTTCCAAAAAACTACGAGTTGCCCGAAATCTCAGCACACCCTTTTTCACCCAATCTTGATGAAACTTTCAGGTAATGATCAGTACACCAATCCCACTTGGCTCGCCAAATTTCGTTCTTCTAGGTTAAACCGTTCGTTGGCAGTAACCGGTTTCATTTTGAGGTTTCACTCTGTTTTCTCCTATAGGGATACATGTATTTGGAACTCTAAATCAAACACGGTTTGTGCTAGCTCTTTGAAACTTGATAAAATAAAGCAGTTTCAAGTTCTATCTCTATGGTTTGTTTGCTGTTGATGTAGCCCTAAGCAGAGACTGGCGAGAATCACTTTCATGGAAAGGGCCTGCCAAGCTTCCAAAAAACTACGAGTTGCCTGAAATCTCAGCACACAATTTTTCACCCAATCTTGATGAAACTTTCAGATAATGATCAGTACACCAATCCCACTTGGCTTGCCAAATTTCGTTCTTCTAGGTTAAACCGTTCGTTGGCAGTAACCGTTTTCATTTTGAGGTTTCACTCTGTTTTCTCCTATAGGGATACATGTATTTGGAAATCTAAATCAAACACGGTTTGTGCTAGCTCTTTGAAACTTGACACAATAAAGCAGTTTCAAGTTCTATCTCTATGGTTTGTTTGCTGTTGATGTAGCCCTAAGCAGAGACTGGCGAGAATCATTTTCATGGAAAGGGCCTGCCAAGCTTCCAAAAAACTACGAGTTGCCCGAAATCTCAGCACACCCTTTTTCACCGAATCTTGATGAAACTTTCAGGTAATGAACAGTACACCAATCCCACTTGGCTCGCCAAATTTCGTTCTTCTAGGTTAAACCGTTCGTTGGCAGTAACCGGTTTCATTTTGAGGTTTCACTCTTTTTTCTCCTATAGGGATACATGTATTTGGAACTCTAAATCAAACACGGTTTCTGCTAGCTCTTTGAAACTTGACACAATAAAGCAGTTTCAAGTTCTATCTCTATGGTTTGTTTGCTGTTGATGTAGCCCTAAGCAGAGACTGGCGAGAATCACTTTCATGGAATGGGCCTGCCAAGCTTCCAAAAAAGTACGAGTTGCCCGAAGTCTCAGCACACAATTTTTCACCCAATCTTGATGAAACTTTCAGGTATTGATCAGTAAACCAATCCCACTTGGCTAGCCAAATTTCGTTCTTCTAGGTTAAACCGTTCGTTGGCAGTAACCGGTTTCATTTTGAGGTTTCACTCTGTTTTCTCCTATAGGGATACATGTATTTGGAACTCTAAATCAAACACGGTTTGTGCTAGCTCTTTGAAACTTGACACAATAAAGCAGTTTCAAGTTCTATCTCTATGGTTTGTTTGCTGTTGATGTAGCCCTAAGCAGAGACTTGCGAGAATCACTTTCATGGAAAGGGCCCGCCAAGCTTCCAAAAAACTACGAGTTGCCCGAAATCTCAGCACACCCTTTTTCACCCAATCTTGATGAAACTTTCAGGTAATGATCAGTACACCAATCCCACTTGGCTTGCCAAATTTCGTTCTTCTAGGTTAAACCGTTCGTTGGCAGTAACCGGTTTCATTTTGAGGTTTCACTCTGTTTTCTCCTATAGGGATACATGTATTTAGAACTCTAAATCAAACACGGTTTGTGCTAGCTCTTTGAAACTTGACACAATATAGCAGTTTCAAGTTCTATCTCTATGGTTTGTTTGCTGTTGATGTAGCCCTAAGCAGAGACTGGCGAGAATCACTTTCATGGAAAGGGCCTGCCAAGCTTCCAAAAAACTACGAGTTGCCCGAAATCTCAGCACACCCTTTTTCACCCAATCTTGATGAAACTTTCAGGTAATGATCAGTACACCAATCCCACTTGGCTCGCCAAATTTCGTTCTTCTAGTTTAAACGGGTCATTGGCAGTAACCGGTTTCATTTTGAGGTTTCACTCTGTTTTCTCCTATAGGGATACATGTATTTGGAACTCTAAATCAAACACGGTTTGTGCTAGCTCTTTGAAACTTGACACAATAAAGCAGTTTCAAGTTCTATCTCTATGGATTGTTTGCTGTTGATGTAGCCTTAAGCAGAGACTTGCGAGAATTACTTTCATGGAAAGGGCCTGCGAAGCTTCCAAAAAACTACGAGTTTCCCGAAATCTCCGCACACCCTTTTTCACCCAATCTTGATGAAACTTTCAGGTAATGATCATTACCCAATCCCACTTGGCTCGCCAAATTTCGTTCTTCTAGGTTAAACCGTTCCTTGGCAGTAACCGGTTTCATTTTGAGGTTTCACTCTGTTTTCTCCTATAGGGATACATGTATTTGGAACTCTAAATCAAACACGGTTTGTTCTAGCTCTTTGAAACTTGACACAATAAAGCAGTTTCAAGTTCTATCTCTATGGTTTGTTTGCTGTTGATGTAGCCCTAAACAGAGACTGGCGAGAATCACTTTCATAGAAAGGGCCTGCCAAGCTTCCAAAAAACTACGAGTTGCCTGAAATCTCAGCACACACTTTTTCACCCAATCTTGATGAAACTTTCAGGTAATGATCAGTACACCAATTTCACTTGGCTCGCCAAATTTCGTTCTTCTAGGTTAAACCGTTCGTTGGCAGTAACCGGTTTCATTTTGAGGTTTCACTCTGTTTTCTCCTATAGGGATACATGTATTTGGAACTCTAAATCAAACACGGTTTGTGCTAGCTCTTTGAAACTTGACACAATAAAGCAGTTTCAAGTTCTATCTCTATGGATTGTTTGCTGTTGATGTAGCCCTAAGCAGAGACTGGCGAGAATCACTTTCATGGAAAGGGCCTGCCAAGCTTCCAAAAAACTACGAGTTGCCTGAAATCTCAGCACACCCTTTTTCACCCAATCTTGATGAAACTTTCAGGTAATGATCAGTACACCAATCCCACTTGGCTCGCCAAATTTCGTTCTTCTAGGTTAAACCGTTCGTTGGCAGTAACCGGTTTCATTTTGAGGTTTCACTCTGTTTTCTCCTATAGGGATACATGTATTTGGAACTCTAAATCAAACACAGTTTTTGCTAGCTCTTTGAAACTTGACACAATAAAGCAGTTTCAAGTTCTATCCCTATGGTTTGTTTGCTGTTAATGTAGCCCTAAGCAGAGACTGGCGAGAATCACTTTCATGGAAAGGGCCTGCCAAGCTTCCAAAAAACTACGAGTTGCCTGAAATCTCAGCACACACTTTTTCACCCAATCTTGATGAAACTTTCAGGTAATGATCAGTACACCAATCCCACTTGGCTCTCCAAATTTCGTTCTTCTAGGTTTAACCGTTCGTTGGCAGTAACCGGTTTCATTTTGAGGTTTCACTCTGTTTCCTCCTATAGGGATACATGTATTTGGAAGTCTAAATCAAACACAGTTTGTTCTAGCTCTTTGAAACTTGACACAATAAAGCAGTTTCAAGTTCTATCTCTATGGTTTGTTTGCTGTTGATGTAGCCCTAAGCAGAGACTGGCGAGAATCACTTTCATGGAAAGGGCCTGCCAAGCTTCCAAAAAACTACGAGTTGCCCGAAATCTAAGCACACCCTTTTTCACCCAATCTTGATGAAACTTTCAGGTAATGATCAGTACACCAATCCCACTTGGCTCGCCAAATTTCGTTCTTCTAGGTTAAACCGTTAGTTGGCAGTAACCGGTTTTATTTTGAGGTTTCACTCTGTTTTCTCCTATAGGGATACATGTATTTGGAACTCTAAATCAAACACGGTTTGTGCTAGCTCTTTGAAACTTGACACAATAAAGCAGTTTCAAGTTCTATCTCTATGGTTTGTTTGCTGTTGATGTAGCCCTAAGCAGAGACTGGCGAGAATCACTTACATGGAAAGGGCCTGCCAAGCTTCCAAAAAACTACGAGTTGCTAGAAATCTCAGCACACACTTTTTCACCCAATCTTGATGAAACTTTCAGGTAATGATCAGTACACCAATCCCACTTGGCTCGCCAAATTTCGTTCTTCTAGGTTAAACCGTTCCTTGGCAGTAACCGGTTTCATTTTGAGGTTTCACTCTGTTTTCTCCTAAAGGGATACATGTATTTGGAACTCTAAATCAAACACGGTTTGCGCTAGCTCTTTGAAACTTGACACAATAAAGCAGTTTCAAGTTCTATCTCTATGGTTTGTTTGCTGTTGATGTAGCCCTAAGCAGAGACTGGCGAGAATCACTTTCATGGAAAGGGCCTGCCAAGCTTCCAAAAAACTACGAGTTGCCTGAAATCTCAGCAGACACTTTTTCACCCAATCTTGATCAAACTTTCAGGTTATGATCAGTACACCAATCCCACTTGGCTCGCCAAATTTCGTTCTTCTAGGTTAAACCGTTCGTTGGCAGTAACCGGTTTCATTTTGAGGTTTCACTCTGTTTTCTCCTATAGGGATACATGTATTTGGAACTCTAAATCAAACACGGTTTGTGCTAGCTCTTTGAAACTTGACACAATAAAGCAGTTTCAAGTTCTATCTCTATGGTTTGTTTGCTGTTGATGTAGCCCTAAGCAGAGACTGGCGAGAATCACTTTCATGGAAAGGGCCTGCCAAGCTTCCAAAAAACTACGAGTTGCCCGAAATCTCAGCACACCCTTTTTCACCCAATCTTGATGAAACTTTCAGGTAATGATCAGTACACGAATCCCACTTGGCTCGCCAAATTTCGTTCTTCTAGGTTAAACCGTTCGTTGGCAGTAACCGGTTTCATTTTGAGGTTTCACTCTGTTTTCTCCTATAGGGATACATGTATTTGGAACTCTAAATCAAACACGGTTTGTGCTAGCTTTTTGAAACTTGACACAATA
This sequence comes from Ictidomys tridecemlineatus, assembly GCF_052094955.1. Classification (NCBI taxonomy): domain Eukaryota; kingdom Metazoa; phylum Chordata; class Mammalia; order Rodentia; family Sciuridae; genus Ictidomys; species Ictidomys tridecemlineatus. The sequence goes on from NW_027521386.1 coordinate 13,702, forward strand.
AAGCAGTTTCAAGTTCTATCTCTATTGTTTGTTTGCTGTTGATGTAGCCCTAAGCAGAGACTGGCGAGAATCACTTTCATGGAAAGGGCCTGCCAAGCTTCCAAAAAACTACGAGTTGCCTGAAATCTCAGCACACCCTTTTTCACCCAATGTTGGTGAAACTTTCAGGTAATGATCAGTACACGAATCCCACTTGGCTCGCCAAATTTCGTTATTCTAGGTTAAACCGTTCGTTGGCAGTAACCGGTTTCATTTTGAGGTTTCACTCTGTTTTCTCCTATAGGGATACATGTATTTGGAACTCTAAATCAAACACGGTTTGTGCTAGCTCTTTGAAACTTGACACAATAAAGCAGTTTCAAGTTCTATCTCTATGGTTTGTTTGCTGTTGATGTAGCCCTAAGCAGAGACTGGCGAGAATCACTTTCATGGAAAGGGCCTGCCAAGCTTCCAAAAAACTACGAGTTGCCTGAAATCTCAGCACACACTTTTTCACCCAATCTTGATGAAACTTTCAGGTAATGATCAGTACACCAATCCCACTTGGCTCGCCAAATTTCGTTCTTCTAGGTTAAACCATTCGTTGGCAGTAACCAGTTTCATTTTGAGGTTTCACTCTGTTTTCTCCTATAGGGATACATGTATTTGGAAATCTAAATCAAACACCGTTTGTGCTAGCTCTTTGAAACTTGACACAATCAAGCAGTTTCAAGTTCTATTTCTATGGTTTGTTTGCTGTTGATGTAGCCCTAAACAGAGACTGGCGAGAATCATTTTCATGGAAAGGGCCTGCCAAGGTTCCAAAAAACTACGAGTTGCCTGTAATCTCAGCACACACTTTTTCACCCAATCTTGATGAAACTTTCAAGTAATGATCAGTACACCAATCCCACTTGGCTCGCCAAATTTCGTTCTTCTAGGTTAAACCGTTCGTTGGCAGTAACCGGTTTCATTTTGAGGTTTCACTCTGTTTTCTCCTATAGGGATACATGTATTTGGAACTCTAAATCAAACACGGTTTGTGCTAGCTCTTTGAAACTTGACACAATAAAGCAGTTTCAAGTTCTATCTCTATTGTTTGTTTTCTGTTGATGTAGCCCTAAGCAGAGACTGGCGAGAATCACTTTCATGGAAAGGGCCTGCCAAGCTTCAAAAAAACTACGAGTTGCCTGAAATCTCAGCACACCGTTTTTCACCCAATCTTGATGAAACTTTCAGGTAATGATCAGGACACCAATCCCACTTGGCTCGCCAAATTTCTTTCTTCTAGGTTAAACCGTTCGTTGGCAGTAACCGGTTTCATTTTGAGGTTTCACTCTGTTTTCTCCTATAGGGATACATGTATTTGGAACTCTAAATCAAACACGGTTTGTGCTAGCTCTTTGAAACTTGAAACAATAAAGCAGTTTCAAGTTCTATCTCTATGGTTTGTTTGCTGTTGATGTAGCCCTAAGCAGAGACTGGCGAGAATCACTTTCATGGAAAGGGCCTGACAAGCTTCCAAAAAACTACGAGTTGCCCGAAATCTCAGCACACACTTTTTCACCCAATCTTGATGAAACTTTCAGGTAATGATCAGTACACCAATCCCACTTGGCTCGCCAAATTTCGTTCTTCTAGGTTAAACCGTTCGTTGGCAGTAACCGGTTTCATTTTGAGGTTTCACTCTGTTTTCTCCTATAGGGATACATGTATTTGGAACTCTAAATCAAACACGGTTTGTGCTAGCTCTTTGAAACTTGACACAATAAAGCAGTTTCAAGTTCTATCTCTATGGTTTGTTTGCTGTTGATGTAGCCCTAAGCAGAGACTGGCGAGAATCACTTTCATGGAAAGGGCCTGCCAAGCTTCCAAAAAACTACGAGTTGCCCGAAATCTCAGCACACCCTTTTTCACCCAATCTTGATGAAACGTTCAGGTAATGATCAGTACACCAATCCCACTTGGCTCGCCAAATTTCTTTCTTCTAGGTTAAACCGTTCGTTGGCAGTAACCGGTTTCATTTTGAGGTTTCACTCTGTTTTCTCTTATAGGGATACATGTATTTGGAACTCTAAATCAAACAGGGTTTGTGCTAGCTCTTTGAAACGTGACACAATAAAGCAGTTTCAAGTTGTATCTCTATGGTTTGTTTGCTGTTGATGTAGCCCTAAGCAGAGACTGGCGAGAATCACTTTCATGGAAAGGGCCTGCCAAGCTTCCAAAAAACTACGAGTTGCCTGAAATCTCAGCAGACAATTTTTCACCCAATCTTGATGAAACTTTCAGGTAATGATCAGTACACCAATCCCACTTGACTCGCCAAATTTCGTTCTTCTAGGTTAAACCGTTCTTTGGCAGTAACCGGTTTCATTTTGAGGTTTCACTCTGTTTTCTCCTATAGGGATACATGTATTTGGAACTCTAAATCAAACACGGTTTGTGCTAGCTCTTTGAAACTTGACACAATAAAGCAGTTTCAAGTTCTATCTCTATGGTTTGTTTGCTGTTGATGTAGCCCTAAGCAGAGACTGGCGAGAATCACTTTCATGGAAAGGGCCTGCCAAGCTTCCAAAAAACTACGAGTTGCCTGAAATCTCAGCACAAACTTTTTCACCCAATCTTGATGAAACTTTCAGGTAATGATCAGTACAAGAATCCCACTTGGCTCGCCAAATTTCTTTCTTCTAGGTTAAACCGTTCGTTGGCAGTAACCGGTTTCATTTTGAGGTTTCACTCTGTTTTCTCCTATAGGGATACATGTATTTGGAACTCTAAATCAAACACGGTTTGTGCTAGCTCTTTGAAACTTGACACAATAAAGCAGTTTCAAGTTCTATCTCTATGGTTTGTTTGCTGTTGATGTAGCCTTAAGCAGAGACTGGCGAGAATCACTTTCATGGAAAGAGCCGGCCAAGCTTCCAAAAAACTACGAGTTGCCTGAAACCTCAGCACACCCTTTTTCACCCAATCTTGATGAAACTTTCAGGTAATGATCAGTACACAAATCCCACTTGGCTCGCCAAATTTCGTTCTTCTAGGTTAAACCGTTCGTTGGCAGTAACCGGTTTCATTTTGAGGTTTCACTCTGTTTTCTCCTATAGGGATACATGTATTTGGAACTCTAAATCAAACACGGTTTGTGCTAGCTCTTTGAAACTTGACACAATAAAGCAGTTTCAAGTTCTATCTCTATGGTTTGTTTGCTGTTGATGTAGCCCTAAGCAGAGAGTGGCGAGAATCACTTTCATGGAAAGGGCCTGACAAGCTTCCAAAAAACTACGAGTTGCCCGAAATCTCAGCACACCCTTTTTCACCCAATCTTGATGAAACTTTCAGGTAATGATCAGTACACCAAACCCACTTGGCGCGCCAAATTTCGTTCTAAGGTTAAACCGTTCGTTGGCAGTAACCGGTTTCATTTTGAGGTTTCACTCTGTTTTCTCCTATAGGGATACATATATTTGGAACTCTAAACCAAACACGGTTTGTGCTAGCTCTTTGAAACTTGACACAATAAAGCAGTTTCAAGTTCTATCTCTATGGTTTGTTTGCTGTTGATGTAGCCCTAAGCAGAGACTGGCGAAAATCACTTTCATGGAAAGGGCCTGCCAAGCTTCCAAAAAACTACGAGTTGCCCGAAATCTCAGCACACCCTTTTTCACCCAATCTTGATGAAACTTTCAGGTAATGATCAGTACACCAATCCCACTTGGCTCGCCAAATTTCGTTCTTCTAGGTTAAACCGTTCGTTGGCAGTAACCGGTTTCATTTTGAGGTTTCACTCTGTTTTCTCCTATAGGGATACATGTATTTGGAACTCTAAATCAAACACGGTTTGTGCTAGCTCTTTGAAACTTGACACAATAAAGCAGTTTCAAGTTCTATCTCTATGGTTTGTTTGCTGTTGATGTAGCCCTAAGCAGAGACTGGCGAGAATCACTTTCATGGAAAGGGCCTGCCAAGCTTCCAAAAAACTACGAGTTGCCTGAAATCTCAGCACACACTTTTTCACCCAATCTTGATGAAACTTTCAGGTAATGATCAGTACACCAATCCCACTTGGCTCGCCAAATTTCGTTCTTCTAGGTTAAACCATTCGTTGGCAGTAACCAGTTTCATTTTGAGGTTTCACTCTGTTTTCTCCTATAGGGATACATGTATTTGGAAATCTAAATCAAACACCGTTTGTGCTAGCTCTTTGAAACTTGACACAATCAAGCAGTTTCAAGTTCTATTTCTATGGTTTGTTTGCTGTTGATGTAGCCCTAAACAGAGACTGGCGAGAATCATTTACATGGAAAGGGCCTGCCAAGCTTCCAAAAAACTACGAGTTGCCTGTAATCTCAGCACACACTTTTTCACCCAATCTTGATGAAACTTTCAAGTAATGATCAGTACACCAATCCCACTTGGCTCGCCAAATTTCGTTCTTCTAGGTAAAACCGTTCGTTGGCAGTAACCGGTTTCATTTTGAGGTTTCACTCTGTTTTCTCCTATAGGGATACATGTATTTGGAACTCTAAATCAAACACGGTTTGTGCTAGCTCGTTGAAACTTGACACAATAAAGCAGTTTCAAGTTCTATCTCTATTGTTTGTTTGCTGTTGATGTAGCCCTAAGCAGAGACTGGCGAGAATCACTTTCATGGAAAGGGCCTGCCAAGCTTCAAAAAAACTACGAGTTGCCTGAAATCTCAGCACACCCTTTTTCACCCAATCTTGATGAAACTTTCAGGTAATGATCAGGACACCAATCCCACTTGGCTCGCCAAATTTCTTTCTTCTAGGTTAAACCGTTCGTTGGCAGTAACCGGTTTCATTTTGAGGTTTCACTCTGTTTTCTCCTATAGGGATACATGTATTTGGAACTCTAAATCAAACACGGTTTGTGCTAGCTCTTTGAAACTTGACACAATAAAGCAGTTTCAAGTTCTATCTCTATGGTTTGTTTGCTGTTGATGTAGCCCTAAGCAGAGAGTGGCGAGAATCACTTTCATGGAAAGGGCCTGACAAGCTTCCAAAAAACTACGAGTTGCCCGAAATCTCAGCACACCCTTTTTCACCCAATCTTGATGAAACTTTCAGGTAATGATCAGTACACCAATCCCACTTGGCGCGCCAAATTTCGTTCTAAGGTTAAACCGTTCGTTGGCAGTAACCGGTTTCATTTTGAGGTTTCACTCTGTTTTCTCCTATAGGGATACATATATTTGGAACTCTAAACCAAACACGGTTTGTGCTAGCTCTTTGAAACTTGACACAATAAAGCAGTTTCAAGTTCTATCTCTATGGTTTGTTTGCTGTTGATGTAGCCCTAAGCAGAGACTGGCGAGAATCACTTTCATGGAAAGGGCCTGCCAAGCTTCCAAAAAACTACGAGTTGCCCGAAATCTCAGCACACCCTTTTTCACCCAATCTTGATGAAACTTTCAGGTAATGATCAGTACACCAATCCCACTTGGCTCGCCAAATTTCGTTCTTCTAGGTTAAACCGTTCGTTGGCAGTAACCGGTTTCATTTTGAGGTTTCACTCTGTTTTCTCCTATAGGGATACATGTATTTGGAACTCTAAATCAAACACGGTTTGTGCTAGCTCTTTGAAACTTGACACAATAAAGCAGTTTCAAGTTCTATCTCTATGGTTTGTTTGCTGTTGATGTAGCCCTAAGCAGAGACTGGCGAGAATCACTTTCATGGAAAGGGCCTGCCAAGCTTCCAAAAAACTACGAGTTGCCTGAAATCTCAGCACACACTTTTTCACCCAATCTTGATGAAACTTTCAGGTAATGATCAGTACACCAATCCCACTTGGCTCGCCAAATTTCGTTCTTCTAGGTTAAACCATTCGTTGGCAGTAACCGGTTTCATTTTGAGGTTTCACTCTGTTTTCTCCTATAGGGATACATGTATTTGGAAATCTAAATCAAACACCGTTTGTGCTAGCTCTTTGAAACTTGACACAATCAAGCAGTTTCAAGTTCTATTTCTATGGTTTGTTTGCTGTTGATGTAGCCCTAAACAGAGACTGGCGAGAATCATTTACATGGAAAGGGCCTGCCAAGCTTCCAAAAAACTACGAGTTGCCTGTAATCTCAGCACACACTTTTTCACCCAATCTTGATGAAACTTTCAAGTAATGATCAGTACACCAATCCCACTTGGCTCGCCAAATTTCGTTCTTCTAGGTTAAACCGTTCGTTGGCAGTAACCGGTTTCATTTTGAGGTTTCACTCTGTTTTCTCCTATAGGGATACATGTATTTGGAACTCTAAATCAAACACGGTTTGTGCTAGCTCGTTGAAACTTGACACAATAAAGCAGTTTCAAGTTCTATCTCTATTGTTTGTTTGCTGTTGATGTAGCCCTAAGCAGAGACTGGCGAGAATCACTTTCATGGAAAGGGCCTGCCAAGCTTCAAAAAAACTACGAGTTGCCTGAAAGCTCAGCACACCCTTTTTCACCCAATCTTGATGAAACTTTCAGGTAATGATCAGGACACCAATCCCACTTGGCTCGCCAAATTTCTTTCTTCTAGGTTAAACCGTTCGTTGGCAGTAACCGGTTTCATTTTGAGGTTTCACTCTGTTTTCTCCTATAGGGATACATGTATTTGGAACTCTAAATCAAACACGGTTTGTGCTAGCTCTTTGAAACTTGAAACAATAAAGCAGTTTCAAGTTCTATCTCTATGGTTTGTTTGCTGTTGATGTAGCCCTAAGCAGAGACTGGCGAGAATCACTTTCATGGAAAGGGCCTGACAAGCTTCCAAAAAACTACGAGTTGCCCGAAATCTCAGCACACACTTTTTCACCCAATCTTGATGAAACTTTCAGGTAATGATCAGTACACCAATCCCACTTGGCTCGCCAAATTTCGTTCTTCTAGGTTAAACCGTTCGTTGGCAGTAACCGGTTTCATTTTGAGGTTTCACTCTGTTTTCTCCTATAGGGATACATGTATTTGGAACTCTAAATCACACACGGTTTGTGCTAGCTCTTTGAAACTTGACACAATAAAGCAGTTTCAAGATCTATCTCTATGGTTTGTTTGCTGTTGATGTAGCCCTAAGCAGAGACTGGCGAGAATCACTTTCATGGAAAGGGCCTGCCAAGCTTCAAAAAAACTACGAGTTGCCTGAAATCTCAGCACACACTTTTTCACCCAATCTTGATGAAACTTTCAGGTAATGATCAGTACACCAATCCCACTTGGCTCGCCAAATTTCGTTCTTCTAGGTTAAACCGTTCGTTGGCAGTAACCGGTTTCATTTTGAGGTTTCACTCTGTTTTCTCCTATAGGGATACATGTATTTGGAACTCTAAATCAAACACGGTTTGTGCTAGCTCTTTGAAACTTGACACAATAAAGCAGTTTCAAGTTCTATCTCTATGGTTTGTTTGCTGTTGATGTAGCCCTAAGCAGAGACTGGTGAGAATCACTTTCATGGAAAGGGCCTGCCAAGCTTCCAAAAAACTAAGAGTTGCCGGAACTCTCAGCACACCCTTTTTCACCCAATCTTGATGAAACTTTCAGGTAATAATCAGTACACCAATCCCACTTGGCTCGCCAAATTTCGTTCTTCTTGGTTAAACCGTTCGTTGGCAGTAACCGGTTTCATTTTGAGGTTTCACTCTGTTTTCTCCTATAGGGATACATGTATTTGGAACTCTAAATCAAACACGGTTTGTGCTAGCTCTTTGAAACTTGACACAATAAAGCAGTTTCAAGTTCTATCTCTATGGTTTGTTTGCTGTTGATGTAGCCCTAAGCAGAGACTGGCGAGAATCACTTTCATGGAAAGGGCTTGCCAAGCTTCCAAAAAACTACGAGTTGCCTGAAATCTCAGCAGACCCTTTTTCACCCAATCTTGATGAAACTTTCAGGTAATGATCAGTACACCAATCCCACTTGGCTCGCCAAATTTCGTTCTTCTAGGTTAAACCGTTCGTTGGCAGTAACCGGTGTCATTTTGAGGTTTCACTCTGTTTTCTCCTATAGGGATACATGTATTTGGAACTCTAAATCAAACACGGTTTGTGCTAGCTCTTTGAAACTTGACACAATAAAGCAGTTTCAAGTTCTATCTCTATGGTTTGTTTGCTGTTGATGTAGCCCTAAGCAGAGACTGGCGAGAATCACTTTCATGGAAAGGGCCTGCCAAGCTTCCAAAAAACTACGAGTTGCCTGAAATCTCAGCACACACTTTTTCACCTAATCTTGATGAAACTTTCAGGTAATGATCAGTACACCAATCCCACTTGGCTCGCCAAATTTCGTTCTTCTAGGTTAAACCGTTCGTTGGCAGTAACCGGTTTCATTTTGAGGTTTCACTCTGTTTTCTCCTATAGGGATACATGTATTTGGAACTTTAAACCAAACACGGTTTGTGCTAGCTCTTTGAAACTTGACACAATAAAGCAGTTTCAAGTTCTATCTCTATGGTTTGTTTGCTGTTGATGTAGCCCTAAGCAGAGACTGGCGAGAATCACTTTCATGGAAAGGGCCTGCCAAGCTTCCAAAAAACTACGAGTTGCCCGAAATCTCAGCACACCCTTTTTCACCCAATCTTGATGAAACGTTCAGGTAATGATCAGTACACCAATCCCACTTGGCTCGCCAAATTTCTTTCTTCTAGGTTAAACCGTTCGTTGGCAGTAACCGGTTTCATTTTGAGGTTTCACTCTGTTTTCTCTTATAGGGATACATGTATTTGGAACTCTAAATCAAACAGGGTTTGTGCTAGCTCTTTGAAACGTGACACAATAAAGCAGTTTCAAGTTGTATCTCTATGGTTTGTTTGCTGTTGATGTAGCCCTAAGCAGAGACTGGCGAGAATCACTTTCATGGAAAGGGCCTGCCAAGCTTCCAAAAAACTACGAGTTGCCTGAAATCTCAGCAGACAATTTTTCACCCAATCTTGATGAAACTTTCAGGTAATGATCAGTACACCAATCCCACTTGGCTCGCCAAATTTCGTTCTTCTAGGTTAAACCGTTCTTTGGCAGTAACCGGTTTCATTTTGAGGTTTCACTCTGTTTTCTCCTATAGGGATACATGTATTTGGAACTCTAAATCAAACACGGTTTGTGCTAGCTCTTTGAAACTTGACACAATAAAGCAGTTTCAAGTTCTATCTCTATGGTTTGTTTGCTGTTGATGTAGCCCTAAGCAGAGACTGGCGAGAATCACTTTCATGGAAAGGGCCTGCCAAGCTTCCAAAAACCTACGAGTTGCCTGAAATCTCAGCACAAACTTTTTCACCCAATCTTGATGAAACTTTCAGGTAATGATCAGTACAAGAATCCCACTTGGCTCGCCAAATTTCTTTCTTCTAGGTTAAACCGTTCGTTGGCAGTAACCGGTTTCATTTTGAGGTTTCACTCTGTTTTCTCCTATAGGGATACATGTATTTGGAACTCTAAATCAAACACGGTTGTGCTAGCTCTTTGAAACTTGACACAATAAAGCAGTTTCAAGTTCTATCTCTATGGTTTGTTTGCTGTTGATGTAGCCTTAAGCAGAGACTGGCGAGAATCACTTTCATGGAAAGGGCCTGACAAGCTTCCAAAAAACTACGAGTTGCCCGAAATCTCAGCACACCCTTTTTCACCCAATCTTGATGAAACTTTCAGGTAATGATCAGTACACCATCCCACTTGGCGCGCCAAATTTCGTTCTAAGGTTAAACCGTTCGTTGGCAGTAACCGGTTTCATTTTGAGGTTTCACTCTGTTTTCTCCTATAGGGATACATATATTTGGAACTCTAAACCAAACACGGTTGTGCTAGCTCTTTGAAACTTGACACAATAAAGCAGTTTCAAGTTCTATCTCTATGGTTTGTTTGCTGTTGATGTAGCCCTAAGCAGAGACTGGCGAGAATCACTTTCATGGAAAGGGCCTGCCAAGCTTCCAAAAAACTACGAGTTGCCCGAAATCTCAGCACACCCTTTTTCACCCAATCTTGATGAAACTTTCAGGTAATGATCAGTACACCAATCCCACTTGGCTCGCCAAATTTCGTTCTTCTAGGTTAACCGTTCTTTGGCAGTAACCGGTTTCATTTTGAGGTTTCACTCTGTTTTCTCCTATAGGGATACATGTATTTGGAACTCTAAATCAAACACGGTTTCTGCTAGCTCTTTGAAACTTGACACAATAAAGCAGTTTCAAGTTCTATCTCTATGGTTTGTTTGCTGTTGATGTAGCCTAAGCAGAGACTGGCGAGAATCACTTTCATGGAAAGGGCCTGCCAAGCTTCCAAAAAAACTACGAGTTGCCTGAAACCTCAGCACACCCTTTTTCACCCAATCTTGATGAAACTTTCAGGTAATGATCAGTACACCAATCCCACTTGGCTCGCCAAATTTCGTTCTTCTAGGTTAAACCGTTCGTTGGCAGTAACCGGTTTCATTTTGAGGTTTCACTCTGTTTTCTCCTATAGGGATACATGTATTTGGAACTCTAAATCAAACACGGTTTGTGCTAGCTCTTTGAAACTTGACACAATAAAGCAGTTTCAAGTTCTATCTCTATGGTTTGTTTGCTGTTGATGTAGCCCTAAGCAGAGACAGGCGAGAATCACTTTCATGGAAAGGGCCTGCCAAGCTTCCAAAAAACTACGAGTTGCCCGAAATCTCAGCACACCCTTTTTCACCCAATCTTGATGAAACTTTCAGGTAATGATCAGTACACCAATCCACTTGGCTCGCCAAATTTCCTTCTTCTAGGTTAAACCGTTCGTTGGCAGTAACCGGTTTCATTTTGAGGTTTCACTCTGTTTTCTCCTATAGGGATACATGTATTTGGAACTCTAAATCAAACACGGTTTGTGCTAGCTCTTTGAAACTTGACACAATAAAGCAGTTTCAAGTTCTATCTCTATGGTTTGTTTGCTGTTGATGTAGCCCTAAGCAGAGACTGGCGAGAATCACTTTCATGGAAAGGGCCTGCCAAGCTTCCAAAAACTACGAGTTGCCCGAAATCTCAGCACACCCTTTTTCACCCAATCTTGATGAAACGTTCAGGTAATGATCAGTACACCAATCCCACTTGGCTCGCCAAATTTCGTTCTTCTAGGTTAAAATGTTCGTTGGCAGTAACCGGTTTCATTTTGAGGTTTCACTCTGTTTTCTCCTATAGGGATACATGTATTTGGAACTCTAAATCAAACACGGTTTGTGCTAGCTCTTTGAAACTTGAAACAATAAAGCAGTTTCAAGTTGTATCTCTATGGTTTGTTTGCTGTTGATGTAGCCCTAAGCAGAGACTGGTGAGAATCACTTTCATGGAAAGGGCCTGCCAAGCTTCCAAAAAACTACGAGTTGCCTGAAATCTCAGCACACCCTTTTTCACCCAATCTTGATGAAACTTTCAGGTAATGATCAGTACACCAATCCCACTTGGCTCGCCAAATTTCGTTCTTCTAGGTTAAACCGTTCGTTGGCAGTAACCGGTTTCATTTTGAGGTTTCACTCTGTTTTCTCCTATAGGGATACATGTATTTGGAACTCTAAATCAAACACGGTTTGTGCTAGCTCTTTGAAACTTGACACAATAAAGCATTTTCAAGTTCTATCTCTATGGTTTGTTTGCTGTTGATGTAGCCCTAAGCAGAGACTGGCGAGAATCACTTTCATGGAAAGGGCCTGCCAAGCTTCCAAAAAACTACGAGTTGCCTGAAATCTCAGCACACACTTTTTCACCCAATCTTGATGAAACTTTCAGGTAATGATCAGTACAACAATCCCACTTGGCTCGCCAAATTTCGTTCTTCTTGGTTAAACCGTTCGTTGGCAGTAACCGGTTTCATTTTGAGGTTTCACTCTGTTTTCTCCTATAGGGATACATGTATTTGGAACTCTAAATCAAACACGGTTTGTGCTAGCTCTTTGAAACTTGACACAATAAAGCAGTTTCAAGTTGTATCTCTATGGTTTGTTTGCTGTTGATGTAGCCCTAAGCAGAGACTGGCGAGAATCACTTTCATGGAAAGGGCCTGCCAAGCTTCCAAAAAACTACGAGTTGCCCGAAATCTCAGCACACCCTTCTTCACCCAATCTTGATGAAACGTTCAGGTAATGATCAGTTCACCAATCCCACTTGGCTCGCCAAATTTCGTTCTTCTAGGTTAAACCGTTCGTTGGCAGTAACCGGTTTCATTTTGAGGTTTCACTCTGTTTTCTCCTATAGGGATACATGTATTTGGAACTCTAAATCAAACACGGTTTGTGCTAGCTCTTTGAAACTTGACACAATAAAGCAGTTTCAAGTTCTATCTCTATGGTTTGTTTGCTGTTGATGTAGCCCTAAGCAGAGACTGGCGAGAATCACTTTCATGGAAAGGGCCTGCAAAGCTTCCAAAAAACTACGAGTTGCCTGAAATCTCAGCACACCCTTTTTCACCCAATCTTGAAGAAACTTTCAGGTAATGATCAGTACACCAATCCCACTTGGCTCGCCAAATTTCGTTCTTCTAGGTTAACCGTTCGTTGGCAGTAACCGGTTTCATTTTGAGGTTTCACTCTGTTTTCTCCTATAGGGATACATGTATTTGGAACTCTAAATCAAACACGGTTTGTGCTAGCTCTTTGAAACTTGACACAATAAAGCACTTTCAAGTTCTATCTCTATGGTTTGTTTGCTGTTGATGTAGCCCTAAGCAGAGACTGGTGAGAATCACTTTCATGAAAAGGGCCTGCCAAGCTTCCAAAAAACTACGAGTTGCCTGAAATCTCAGCATACACTTTTTCACCCAATCTTGATGAAACTTTCAGGTAATGATCAGTACACCATTCCCACTTGGCTCGCCAAATTTCGTTCTTCTAGGTTAAACCGTTCGTTGGCAGTAACCGGTTTCATTTTGAGGTTTCACTCTGTTTTCTCCTATAGGGATACATGTATTTGGAACTCTAAATCAAACACGGTTTGTGATAGCTCTTTGAAACTTGACACAATAAAGCAGTTTCAAGTTCTATCTCTATGGTTTGTTTGCTGTTGATGTAGCCCTAAGCAGAGACTGGCGAGAATCACTTTCATGGAAAGGGCCTGCCAAGCTTCCAAAAAACTACGAGTTGCCCGAAATCTCAGCACACCCTTTTTCACCCAATCTTGATGAAACTTTCAGGTAATGATCAGTACACCAATCCCATTTGGCTCGCCAAATTTCGTTCTTCTACGTTAAACCGCTCGTTGGCAGTAACCGGTTTCATTTTGAGGTTTCACTCTGTTTTCTCCTATAGGGATACATGTATTTTGAACTCTAAATCAAACACGGTTTGTGCTAGCTCTTTGAAACTTGACACAATAAAGCAGTTTCAAGTTCTATCTCTATGGTTTGTTTGCTGTTGATGTAGCCCTAAGCAGAGACAGGCGAGAATCACTTTCATGGAAAGGGCCTGCCAAGCTTCCAAAAAACTACGAGTTGCCCGAAATCTCAGCACACCCTTTTTCACCCAATCTTGATGAAACTTTCAGGTAATGATCAGTACACCAATCCCACTTGGCTCGCCAAATTTCCTTCTTCTAGGTTAAACCGTTCGTTGGCAGTAACCGGTTTCATTTTGAGGTTTCACTCTGTTTTCTCCTATAGGGATACATGTATTTGGAACTCTAAATCAAACACGGTTTGTGCTAGCTCTTTGAAACTTGACACAATAAAGCAGTTTCAAGTTCTATCTCTATGGTTTGTTTGCTGTTGATGTAGCCCTAAGCAGAGACTGGCGAGAATCACTTTCATGGAAAGGGCCTGCCAAGCTTCCAAAAAACTACGAGTTGCCCGAAATCTCAGCACACCCTTTTTCACCCAATCTTGATGAAACGTTCAGGTAATGATCAGTACACCAATCCCACTTGGCTCGCCAAATTTCGTTCTTCTAGGTTAAAATGTTCGTTGGCAGTAACCGGTTTCATTTTGAGGTTTCACTCTGTTTTCTCCTATAGGGATACATGTATTTGGAACTCTAAATCAAACACGGTTTGTGCTAGCTCTTTGAAACTTGAAACAATAAAGCAGTTTCAAGTTGTATCTCTATGGTTTGTTTGCTGTTGATGTAGCCCTAAGCAGAGACTGGTGAGAATCACTTTCATGGAAAGGGCCTGCCAAGCTTCCAAAAAACTACGAGTTGCCTGAAATCTCAGCACACCCTTTTTCACCCAATCTTGATGAAACTTTCAGGTAATGATCAGTACACCAATCCCACTTGGCTCGCCAAATTTCGTTCTTCTAGGTTAAACCGTTCGTTGGCAGTAACCGGTTTCATTTTGAGGTTTCACTCTGTTTTCTCCTATAGGGATACATGTATTTGGAACTCTAAATCAAACACGGTTTGTGCTAGCTCTTTGAAACTTGACACAATAAAGCATTTTCAAGTTCTATCTCTATGGTTTGTTTGCTGTTGATGTAGCCCTAAGCAGAGACTGGCGAGAATCACTTTCATGGAAAGGGCCTGCCAAGCTTCCAAAAAACTACGAGTTGCCTGAAATCTCAGCACACACTTTTTCACCCAATCTTGATGAAACTTTCAGGTAATGATCAGTACAACAATCCCACTTGGCTCGCCAAATTTCGTTCTTCTTGGTTAAACCGTTCGTTGGCAGTAACCGGTTTCATTTTGAGGTTTCACTCTGTTTTCTCCTATAGGGATACATGTATTTGGAACTCTAAATCAAACACGGTTTGTGCTAGCTCTTTGAAACTTGACACAATAAAGCACTTTCAAGTTCTATCTCTATGGTTTGTTTGCTGTTGATGTAGCCCTAAGCAGAGACTGGTGAGAATCACTTTCATGAAAAGGGCCTGCCAAGCTTCCAAAAAACTACGAGTTGCCTGAAATCTCAGCATACACTTTTTCACCCAATCTTGATGAAACTTTCAGGTAATGATCAGTACACCATTCCCACTTGGCTCGCCAAATTTCGTTCTTCTAGGTTAAACCGTTCGTTGGCAGTAACCGGTTTCATTTTGAGGTTTCACTCTGTTTTCTCCTATAGGGATACATGTATTTGGAACTCTAAATCAAACACGGTTTGTGATAGCTCTTTGAAACTTGACACAATAAAGCAGTTTCAAGTTCTATCTCTATGGTTTGTTTGCTGTTGATGTAGCCCTAAGCAGAGACTGGCGAGAATCACTTTCATGGAAAGGGCCTGCCAAGCTTCCAAAAAACTACGAGTTGCCCGAAATCTCAGCACACCCTTTTTCACCCAATCTTGATGAAACTTTCAGGTAATGATCAGTACACCAATCCCATTTGGCTCGCCAAATTTCGTTCTTCTACGTTAAACCGCTCGTTGGCAGTAACCGGTTTCATTTTGAGGTTTCACTCTGTTTTCTCCTATAGGGATACATGTATTTTGAACTCTAAATCAAACACGGTTTGTGCTAGCTCTTTGAAACTTGACACAATAAAGCAGTTTCAAGATCTATCTCTATGGTTTGTTTGCTGTTGATGTAGCCCTAAGCAGAGACTGGCGAGAATCACGTTCATGGAAAGGGCCTGCCAAGCTTCCAAAAAACTACGAGTTGCCCGAAATCTCAGCACACCCTTTTTGACCCAATCTTTATGAAACTTTCAGGTAATGATCAGTACACCAATCCCACTTGGCTCACCAAATTTCGTTCTTCTAGGTTAAACCGTTCGTTGGCAGTAACCGGTTTCATTTTGAGGTTCACTCTGTTTACTCCTATAGGGATACATGTATTTGGAACTCTAAATCAAACACGGTTTGTGCTAGCTCTTTGAAACTTGACACAATAAAGCAGTTTCAAGTTCTTTCTCTATGGTTTGTTTGCTGTTGATGTAGCCCTAAGCAGAGACTGGCGAGAATCACTTTCATGGAAAGGGCCTGCCAAGCTTCCAAAAAACTACGAGTTGCCTGAAATCTCAGCACACCCTTTTTCACCCAATCTTGATGAAACTTTCAGGTAATGATCAGTACACCAATCCCACTTGGCTTTCCAAATTTCGTTCTTCTAGGTTAAACCGTTCGTTGGCAGTTACCGGTTTCATTTTGAGGTTTCACTCTGTTTTCTCCTATAGGGATACATGTATTTGGAACTCTAAATCAAACACGGTTTGTGCTAGCTCTTTGAAACTTGACACAATAAAGCAGTTTCAAGTTCTATCTCTATGGTTTGTTTGCTGTTGATGTAGCCTTAAGCAGAGACTGGCGAGAATCACTTTCATGGAAAGGGCCTGCCAAACTTCCAAAAAAGTACGAGTTGCCTGAAACCTCAGCACACCCTTTTTCACCCAATCTTGATGAAACTTTCAGGTAATGATCAGTACACAAATCCCACTTGGCTCGCCAAATTTCGTTCTTCTAGGTTAAACCGTTCGTTGGCAGTAACCGGTTTCATTTTGAGGTTTCACTCTGTTTTCTCCTATAGGGATACATGTATTTGGAACTCTAAATCAAACATGGTTTGTGCTAGCTGTTTGAAACTTGAAACAATAAAGCAGTTTCAAGTTCTATCTCTATGGTTTGTTTGCTGTTGATGTAGCCCTAAGCAGAGACTGGCGAGAATCACTTTCATGGAAAGGGCCTGCCAAGCTTCCAAAAAACTAAGAGTTGCCCGAAATCTCAGCACACCCTTTTTCACCCAATCTTGATGAAACTTTCAGGTAATGATCAGTACACCAATCCCACTTGGCTCGCCAAATTTCGTTCTTCTAGGTTAAACCGTTCGTTGGCAGTAACCGGTTTCATTTTGAGGTTTCACTCTGTTTTCTCCTATAGGGATACATGTATTTGGAACTCTAAATCAAACACGGTTTGTGCTAGCTCTTTGAAACTTGACACAATAAAGCAGTTTCAAGTTCTATCTCTATGGTTTGTTTGCTGTTGATGTAGCCCTAAGCAGAGACTGGTGAGAATCACTTTCATGGAAAGGGCCTGCCAAGCTTCCAAAAAACTAAGAGTTGCCCGAAATCTCAGCACACACTTTTTCACCCAATCTTGATGAAACTTTCAGGTAATGATCAGCACACCAATCCCACTTGGCTCGCCAAATTTCGTTCTTCTAGGTTAAACCGTTCGTTGGCAGTAACCGGTTTCATTTTGAGGTTTCACTCTGTTTTCTCCTATAGGGATACATGTATTTGGAACTCTAAATCAAACACGGTTTGTGCTAGCTCTTTGAAACTTGACACAATAAAGCAGTTTCAAGTTCTATCTCTATGATTTGTTTGCTGTTGATCTAGCCCTAAGCAGAGACTGGCGAGAATCACTTTCATGGAAAGGGCCTGCCAAGCTTCCAAAAAACTACGAGTTGCCCGAAATCTCAGCACACCCTTTTTCACCCAATCTTGATGAAACGTTCAGGTAATGATCAGTACACCAATCCCACTTGGCTCGCCAAATTTCGTTCTTCTAGGTTAAACCGTTCGTTGGCAGTAACCGGTTTCATTTTGAGGTTTCACTCTGTTTTCTCCTATAGGGATACATGTATTTGGAACTCTAAATCAAACACGGTTTGTGCTAGCTCTTTGAAACTTGACACAATAAAGCAGTTTCAAGTTCTATCTCTATGGTTTCTTTGCTGTTGATGTAGCCCTAAGCAGAGACTGGCGAGAATCACTTTCATGGAAAGGGCCTGCAAAGCTTCCAAAAAACTACGAGTTGCCTGAAATCTCAGCACACCCTTTTTCACCTAATCTTGAAGAAACTTTCAGGTAATGATCAGTACACCAATCCCACTTGGCGCGCCAAATTTCGTTCTTTTAGGTTAAACCGTTCGTTGGCAGTAACCGGTTTCATTTTGAGGTTTCACTCTGTTTTCTCCTATAGGGATACATGTATTTGGAACTCTAAATCAAACACGGTTTGTGCTAGCTCTTTGAAACTTGACACAATAAAGCTGTTTCAAGTTCTATCTCTATGGTTTGTTTGCTGTTGATGTAGCCCTAAGCAGAGACTGGCGAGAATCACTTTCATGGAAAGGGCCTGCCAAGCTTCCAAAAAACTACGAGTTGCCTGAAATCTCAGCACACCCTTTTTCACCCAATCTTGATGAAACTTTCAGGTAATGATCAGTACACCAATCCCACTTGGCTCACCAAATTTCGTTCTTCTAGGTTAAACCGTTCGTTGGCAGTAACCGGTTTCATTTTGAGGTTCACTCTGTTTACTCCTATAGGGATACATGTATTTGGAACTCTAAATCTAACACGGTTTGTGCTAGCTCTTTGAAACTTGACACAATAAAGCAGTTTCAAGTTCTTTCTCTATGGTTTGTTTGCTGTTGATGTAGCCCTAAGCAGAGACTGGCGAGAATCACTTTCATGGAAAGGGCCTGCCAAGCTTCCAAAAAACTACGAGTTGCCTGAAATCTCAGCACACCCTTTTTCACCCAATCTTGATGAAACTTTCAGGTAATGATCAGTACACCAATCCCACTTGGCTTGCCAAATTTCGTTCTTCTAGGTTAAACCGTTCGTTGGCAGTTACCGGTTTCATTTTGAGGTTTCACTCTGTTTTCTCCTATAGGGATACATGTATTTGGAACTCTAAATCAAACACGGTTTGTGCTAGCTCTTTGAAACTTGACACAATAAAGCAGTTTCAAGTTCTATCTCTATGGTTTGTTTGCTGTTGATGTAGCCCTAAGCAGAGACTGGCGAGAATCACTTTAATGGAAAGGGCCTGCCAAGCTTCCAAAAAACTACGAGTTGCCCGAAATCTCAGCACACCCTTTTTCACCCAATCTTGATGAAACATTCAGGTAATGATCAGTACACCAATCCCACTTGGCTCGCCAAATTTCGTTCTTCTAGGTTAAACCGTTCGTTGGCAGTAACCGGTTTCATTTTGAGGTTTCACTCTGTTTTCTCCTATAGGGATACATGTATTTGGAACTCTAAATCAAACACGGTTTGTGCTAGCTCTTTGAAACTTGACACAATAAAGCAGTTTCAAGTTCTATCTCTACGGTTTGTTTGCTGTTGATGTAGCCCTAAGCAGAGACTGGCGAGAATCACTTTCATGGAAAGGGCCTGCAAAGCTTCCAAAAAACTACGAGTTGCCTGAAATCTCAGCACACCCTTTTTCACCCAATCTTGAAGAAACTTTCAGGTAATGATCAGTACACCAATCCCACTTGGCTCGCCAAATTTCGTTCTTCTAGGTTAAACCGTTCGTTGGCAGTAACCGGTTTCATTTTGAGGTTTCACTCTGTTTTCTCCTATAGGGATACATGTATTTGGAACTCTAAATCAAACACGGTTTGTGCTAGCTCTTTGAAACTTGACACAATAAAGCAGTTTCAAGTTCTATCTCTATGGTTTGTTTGCTGTTGATGTAGCCCTAAGCAGAGACTGGCGAGAATCACTTTCATGAAAAGGGACTGCCAAGCTTCCAAAAAACTACGAGTTGCCTGAAATCTCAGCACACCCTTTTTCACCCAATCTTGATGAAACTTACAGGTAATGATCAGTACACCAATCCCACTTGGCTCGCCAAATTTCGTTCTTCTAGGTTAAACCGTTCGTTGGCAGTAACCGGTTTCATTTTGAGGTTTCACTCTGTTTTCTCCTATAGGGATACATGTATTTGGAACTCTAAATCAAACACGGTTTGTGGTAGCTCTTTGAAACTTGACACAATAAAGCAGTTTCAAGTTCTATCTCTATGGTTTGTTTGCTGTTGATGTAGCCCTAAGCAGAGACTGGCGAGAATCACTTTCATGGAAAGGGCCTGCCAAGCTTCCAAAAAACTACGAGTTGTCCGAAATCTCAGCACACCCTTTTTCACCCAATCTTGATGAAACTTTCAGGTAATGATCAGTACACCAATCCCACTTGGCTCGCCAAATTTCGTTCTTCTACGTTAAACCGTTCGTTGGCAGTAACCGGTTTCATTTTGAGGTTTCACTCTGTTTTCTCCTATAGGGATACATGTATTTGGAACTCTAAATCAAACACGGTTTGTGCTAGCTCTTTGAAACTTGACACAATAAAGCAGTTTCAAGATCTATCTCTATGGTTTGTTTGCTGTTGATGTAGCCCTAAGCAGAGACTGGCGAGAATCACTTTCATGGAAAGGGCCTGCCAAGCTTCCAAAAAACTACGAGTTGCCCGAAATCTCAGCACACACTTTTTCACCCAATCTTGATGAAACTTTCAGGTAATGATCAGTACACCAATCCCACTTGGCTCGCCAAATTTCGTTCTTCTAGGTTAAACCGTTCGTTGGCAGTAACCGGTTTCATTTTGAGGTTTCACTCTGTTTTCTCCTATAGGGATACATGTATTTGGAACTCTAAATCAAACACGGTTTGTGCTAGCTCTTTGAAACTTGACACAATAAAGCAGTTTCAAGTTCTATCTCTATGGTTTGTTTGCTGTTGATGTAGCCCTAAGCAGAGACTGGTGAGAATCACTTTCATGGAAAGGGCCTGCCAAGCTTCCAAAAAACTAAGAGTTGCCCGAAATCTCAGCACACACTTTTTCACCCAATCTTGATGAAACTTTCAGGTAATGATCAGTACACCAATCCCACTTGGCTCGCCAAATTTCGTTCTTCTTGGTTAAACCGTTCGTTGGCAGTAACCGGTTTCATTTTGAGGTTTCACTCTGTTTTCTCCTATAGGGATACATGTATTTGGAACTCTAAATCAAACACGGTTTGTGCTAGCTCTTTGAAACTTGACACAATAAAGCAGTTTCAAGTTCTATCTCTATGATTTGTTTGCTGTTGATCTAGCCCTAAGCAGAGACTGGCGAGAATCACTTTCATGGAAAGGGCCTGCCAAGCTTCCAAAAAACTACGAGTTGCCCGAAATCTCAGCACACCCTTTTTCACCCAATCTTGATGAAACTTTCAGGTAATGATCAGTACACCAATCCCACTTGGCTCGCCAAATTTCGTTCTTCTAGGTTAAACCGTTCGTTGGCAGTAACCGGTTTCATTTTGAGGTTTCACTCTGTTTTCTCCTATAGGGATACATGTATTTGGAACTCTAAA
Organism: Ictidomys tridecemlineatus; assembly: GCF_052094955.1. Classification (NCBI taxonomy): domain Eukaryota; kingdom Metazoa; phylum Chordata; class Mammalia; order Rodentia; family Sciuridae; genus Ictidomys; species Ictidomys tridecemlineatus. The sequence goes on from NW_027521386.1 coordinate 34,645, forward strand.
TCAAACACGGTTTGTGCTAGCTCTTTGAAACTTGACACAATAAAGCAGTTTCAAGTTCTATCTCTATGGTTTCTTTGCTGTTGATGTAGCCCTAAGCAGAGACTGGCGAGAATCACTTTCATGGAAAGGGCCTGCAAAGCTTCCAAAAAACTACGAGTTGCCTGAAATCTCAGCACACCCTTTTTCACCCAATCTTGAAGAAACTTTCAGGTAATGATCAGTACACCAATCCCACTTGGCTCGCCAAATTTCGTTCTTTTAGGTTAAACCGTTCGTTGGCAGTAACCGGTTTCATTTTGAGGTTTCACTCTGTTTTCTCCTATAGGGATACATGTATTTGGAACTCTAAATCAAACACGGTTTGTGCTAGCTCTTTGAAACTTGACACAATAAAGCAGTTTCAAGTTCTATCTCTATGGTTTGTTTGCTGTTGATGTAGCCCTAAGCAGAGACTGGCGAGAATCACTTTCATGGAAAGGGCCTGCCAAGCTTCCAAAAAACTACGAGTTGCCTGAAATCTCAGCACACCCTTTTTCACCCAATCTTGATGAAACTTTCAGGTAATGATCAGTACACCAATCCCACTTGGCTCACCAAATTTCGTTCTTCTAGGTTAAACCGTTCGTTGGCAGTAACCGGTTTCATTTTGAGGTTCACTCTGTTTACTCCTATAGGGATACATGTATTTGGAACTCTAAATCTAACACGGTTTGTGCTAGCTCTTTGAAACTTGACACAATAAAGCAGTTTCAAGTTCTTTCTCTATGGTTTGTTTGCTGTTGATGTAGCCCTAAGCTGAGACTGGCGAGAATCACTTTCATGGAAAGGGCCTGCCAAGCTTCAAAAAACTACGAGTTGCCTGAAATCTCAGCACACCCTTTTTCACCCAATCTTGATGAAACTTTCAGGTAATGATCAGTACACCAATCCCACTTGGCTTGCCAAATTTCGTTCTTCTAGGTTAAACCGTTCGTTGGCAGTTACCGGTTTCATTTTGAGGTTTCACTCTGTTTTCTCCTATAGGGATACATGTATTTGGAACTCTAAATCAAACACGGTTTGTGCTAGCTCTTTGAAACTTGACACAATAAAGCAGTTTCAAGTTCTATCTCTATGGTTTGTTTGCTGTTGATGTAGCCCTAAGCAGAGACTGGCGAGAATCACTTTCATGGAAAGGGCCTGCCAAGCTTCCAAAAAACTACGAGTTGCCCGAAATCTCAGCACACCCTTTTTCACCCAATCTTGATGAAACGTTCAGGTAATGATCAGTACACAAATCCCACTTGGCTCGCCAAATTTCGTTCTTCTAGGTTAAACCGTTCGTTGGCAGTAACCGGTTTCATTTTGAGGTTTCACTCTGTTTTCTCCTATAGGGATACATGTATTTGGAACTCTAAATCAAACACGGTTTGTGCTAGCTCTTTGAAACTTGACACAATAAAGCAGTTTCAAGTTCTATCTCTACGGTTTGTTTGCTGTTGATGTAGCCCTAAGCAGAGACTGGCGAGAATCACTTTCATGGAAAGGGCCTGCAAAGCTTCCAAAAAACTACGAGTTGCCTGAAATCTCAGCACACCCTTTTTCACCCAATCTTGAAGAAACTTTCAGGTAATGATCAGTACACCAATCCCACTTGGCTCGCCAAATTTCGTTCTTCTAGGTTAAACCGTTCGTTGGCAGTAACCGGTTTCATTTTGAGGTTTCACTCTGTTTTCTCCTATAGGGATACATGTATTTGGAACTCTAAATCAAACACGGTTTGTGCTAGCTCTTTGAAACTTGACACAATAAAGCAGTTTCAAGTTCTATCTCTATGGTTTGTTTGCTGTTGATGTAGCCCTAAGCAGAGACTGGCGAGAATCACTTTCATGAAAAGGGCCTGCCAAGCTTCCAAAAAACTACGAGTTGCCTGAAATCTCAGCACACCCTTTTTCACCCAATCTTGATGAAACTTACAGGTAATGATCAGTACACCAATCCCACTTGGCTCGCCAAATTTCGTTCTTCTAGGTTAAACCGTTCGTTGGCAGTAACCGGTTTCATTTTGAGGTTTCACTCTGTTTTCTCCAATAGGGATACATGTATTTGGAACTCTAAATCAAACACGGTTTGTGCTAGCTCTTTGAAACTTGACACAATAAAGCAGTTTCAAGTTCTATCTCTATGGTTTGTTTGCTGTTGATGTAGCCCTAAGCAGAGACTGGCGAGAATCACTTTCATGGAAAGGGCCTGCCAAGCTTCCAAAAAACTACGAGTTGTCCGAAATCTCAGCACACCCTTTTTCACCCAATCTTGATGAAACTTTCAGGTAATGATCAGTACACCAATCCCACTTGGCTCGCCAAATTTCGTTCTTCTACGTTAAACCGTTCGTTGGCAGTAACCGGTTTCATTTTGAGGTTTCACTCTGTTTTCTCCTATAGGGATACATGTATTTGGAACTCTAAATCAAACACGGTTTGTGCTAGCTCTTTGAAACTTGACACAATAAAGCAGTTTCAAGATCTATCTCTATGGTTTGTTTGCTGTTGATGTAGCCCTAAGCAGAGACTGGCGAGAATCACTTTCATGGAAAGGGCCTGCCAAGCTTCCAAAAAACTACGAGTTGTCCGAAATCTCAGCACACCCTTTTTCACCCAATCTTGATGAAACTTTCAGGTAATGATCAGTACACCAATCCCACTTGGCTCGCCAAATTTCGTTCTTCTACGTTAAACCGTTCGTTGGCAGTAACCGGTTTCATTTTGAGGTTTCACTCTGTTTTCTCCTATAGGGATACATGTATTTGGAACTCTAAATCAAACACGGTTTGTGCTAGCTCTTTGAAACTTGACACAATAAAGCAGTTTCAAGATCTATCTCTATGGTTTGTTTGCTGTTGATGTAGCCCTAAGCAGAGACTGGCAAGAATCACTTTCATGGAAAGGGCCTGCCAAGCTTCCAAAAAACTACGAGTTGCCCGAAATCTCAGCACACACTTTTTCACCCAATCTTGATGAAACTTTCAGGTAATGATCAGTACACCAATCCCACTTGGCTCGCCAAATTTCGTTCTTCTAGGTTAAACCGTTCGTTGGCAGTAACCGGTTTCATTTTGAGGTTTCACTCTGTTTTCTCCTATAGGGATACATGTATTTGGAACTCTAAATCAAACACGGGTTGTGCTAGCTCTTTGAAACTTGACACAATAAAGCAGTTTCAAGTTATATCTCTATGGTTTCTTTGCTGTTGATGTAGCCCTAAACAGAGACTGGCGAGAATCACTTTCATGGAAAGGGCCTGCCAAGCTTCCAAAAAACTACGAGTTGCCTGAAATCTCAGCACACACTTTTTCACCCAATCTTGATGAAACTTTCAGGTAATGATCAGTACACCAATCCCACTTGGCTCGCCAAATTTCGTTCTTCTAGGTTAAACCGTTCGTTGGCAGTAACCGGTTTCATTTTGAGGTTTCACTCTGTTTTCTCCTTTAGGGATATATGTATTTGGAACTCTAAATCAAACACGGTTTGTGCTAGCTCTTTGAAACTTGACACAATAAAGCAGTTTCAATTTCTATCTCTATGGTTTGTTTGCGGTTGATGTAGCCCTAAGCAGAGACTGGCGAGAATCACTTTCATGGAAAGGGCCTGCCAAGCTTCCAAAAAACTACGAGTTGCCTGAAATCTCAGCACACCCTTTTTGACCCAATCTTGTTGAAACTTTCAGGTAATGATCAGTACACCAATCCCACTTGGCTCACCAAATTTCGTTCTTCTAGGTTAAACCGTTCGTTGGCAGTAATCGGTTTCATTTTGAGGTTCACTCTGTTTACTCATATAGGGAGACATGTATTTGGAACTCTAAATCTAACACGGTTTGTGCTAGCTCTTTGAAACTTGACACAATAAAGCAGTTTCAAGTTCTTTCTCTATGGTTTGTTTGCTGTTGATGTAGCCCTAAGCAGAGACTGGTGAGAATCACTTTCATGGAAAGGGCCTGCCAAGCTTCCAAAAAACTACGAGTTGCCTGAAATCTCAGCACACCCTTTTTCACCCAATCTTGATGAAACTTTCAGGTAATGATCAGTACACCAATCCCACTTGGCTTGCCAAATTTCGTTCTTCTAGGTTAAACCGTTCGTTGGCAGTTACCGGTTTCATTTTGAGGTTTCACTCTGTTTTCTCCTATAGGGATACATGTATTTGGAACTCTAAATCAAACACGGTTTGTGCTAGCTCTTTGAAACTTGACACAATAAAGCAGTTTCAAGTTCTATCTCTATGGTTTGTTTGCTGTTGATGTAGCCTTAAGCAGAGACTGGCGAGAATCACTTTCATGGAAAGGGCCTGCCAAACTTCCAAAAACTACGAGTTGCCTGAAACCTCAGCACACCCTTTTTCACCCAATCTTGATGAAACTTTCAGGTAATGATCAGAACACAAATCCCACTTGGCTCGCCAAATTTCGTTCTTCTAGGTTAAACCGTTCGTTGGCAGTAACCGGTTTCATTTTGAGGTTTCACTCTGTTTTCTCCTATAGGGATACATGTATTTGGAACTCTAAATCAAACATGGTTTGTGCTAGCTCTTTGAAACTTGAAACAATAAAGCAGTTTCAAGTTCTATCTCTATGGTTTGTTTGCTGTTGATGTAGCCCTAAGCAGAGACTGGGGAGAATCACTTTCATGGAAAGGGCCTGACAAGCTTCCAAAAAACTACGAGTTGCCCGAAATCTCAGCACACACTTTTTCACCCAATCTTGATGAAACTTTCAGGTAATGATCAGTACACCAATCCCACTTGGCTCGCCAAATTTCGTTCTTCTAGGTTAAACCGTTCGTTGGCAGTAACCGGTTTCATTTTGAGGTTTCACTCTGTTTTCTCCTATAGGGATACATGTATTTGGAACTCTAAATCAAACACGGTTTGTGCTAGCTCTTTGAAACTTGACACAATAAAGCAGTTTCAAGTTCTATCTCTATGGTTTGTTTGCTGTTGATGTAGCCCTAAGCAGAGACTGGCGAGAATCACTTTCATGGAAAGGGCCTGCCAAGCTTCAAAAAAACTACGAGTTGCCTGAAATCTCAGCAGACACTTTTTCACCCAATCATGATGAAACTTTCAGGTAATGATCAGGACACCAATCCCACTTGGATCGCCAAATTTCGTTCTTCTAGGTTAAACCGTTCGTTGGCAGTAACCGGTTTCATTTTGAGGTTTCACTCTGTTTTCTCCTATAGGGATACATGTATTTGGAACTCTAAATCAAACACGGTTTGTGCTAGCTCTTTGAAACTTGACACAATAAAGCAGTTTCAAGTTCTATCTCTATGGATTGTTTGCTGTTGATGTAGCCCTAAGCAGAGACTGGCGAGAATCACTTTCATGGAAAGGGCCTGCCAAGCTTCCAAAAAACTACGAGTTGCCTGAAATCTCAGCACACCCTTTTTCACCCAATCTTGATGAAACTTTCAGGTAATGATCAGTACACCAATACCACTTGGCTCGCCAAATTTCGTTCTTCTAGGTTAAACCGTTCGTTGGCAGTAACCGGTTTCATTTTGAGGTTTCACTCTGTTTTCTCCTATAGGGATACATGTATTTGGAACTCTAAATCAAACACGGTTTGTGCTAGCTCTTTGAAACTTGACACAATAAAGCAGTTTCAAGTTCTATCTCTATGGTTTGTTTGCTGTTGATGTAGCCCTAAGCAGAGACTGGTGAGAATCACTTTCATGGAAAGGGCCTGCCAAGCTTCCAAAAAACTAAGAGTTGCCCGAAATCTCAGCACACCCTTTTTCACCCAATCTTGATGAAACTTTCAGGTAATGATCAGTACACCAATCCCACTTGGCTCGCCAAATTTCGTTATTCTAGGTTAAACCGTTCGTTGGCAGTAACCGGTTTCATTTTGAGGTTTCACTCTGTTTTCTCCTATAGGGATACATGTATTTGGAACTCTAAATCAAACACGGTTTGTGCTAGCTCTTTGAAACTTGACACAATAAAGCAGTTTCAAGTTCTATCACTATGGTTTGTTTGCTGTTGATGTAGCCATAAGCAGAGACTGGCGAGAATCACTTTCATGGAAAGGGCCTGCCAAGCTTCCAAAAAACTACGAGTTGCCTGAAACCTCAGCACACCCTTTTTCACCCAATCTTGATGAAACTTTCAGGTAATGATCAGTACACAAATCCCACTTGGCTCGCCAAATTTCGTTCTTCTAGGTTAAACCGTTCGTTGGCAGTAACCGGTTTCATTTTGAGGTTTCACTCTGTTTTCTCCTATAGGGATACATGTATTTGGAACTCTAAATCAAACACGGTTCGTGCTAGCTCTTTGAAACTTGACACAATAAAGCAGTTTCAAGTTCTATCTCTATGGTTTGTTTGCTGTTTATGTAGCCCTAAGCAGAGACTGGCGAAAATCACTTTCATGGAAAGGGCCTGACAAGCTTCCAAAAAACTACGAGTTGCCCGAAATCTCAGCACACCCTTTTTCACCCAATCTTGATGAAACTTTCAGGTAATGATCAGTACACCAATCCCACTTGGCTCGCCAAATTTCGTTCTTCTACGTTAAACCGTTCGTTGGCAGTAACCGGTTTCATTTTGAGGTTTCACTCTGTTTTCTCCTATAGGGATACATGTATTTGGAACTCTAAATCAAACACGGTTTGTGCTAGCTCTTTGAAACTTGACACAATAAAGCAGTTTCAAGTTCTATCTCTATGGTTTGTTTGCTGTTGATGTAGCCCTAAGCAGAGACTGGAGAGAATCACTTTCATGGAAAGGGCCTGCCAAGCTTCCAAAAAACTACGAGTTGCCTGAAATCTCAGCAAACACTTTTTCACCCAATCTTGATGAAACTTTCAGGTAATGATCAGTACACCAATCCCACTTGGCTCGCCAAATTTCGTTCTTCTAGGTTAAATCGTTCGTTGGCAGTAACCGGTTTCATTTTGAGGTTTCACTCTGTTTTCTCCTATAGGGATACATGTATTTGGAACTCTAAATAAAACACGGTTTGTGCTAGCTCTTTGAAACTTGACACAATAAAGCAGTTTCAAGTTCTTTCTCTATGGTTTGTTTGCTGTTGATGTAGCCCTAATTAGAGACTGGCGAGAATCACTTTCATGGAAAGGGCCTGCCAAGCTTCCAAAAAACTACGAGTTGCCTGAAATCTCAGCAAACACTTTTTCACCCAATCTTGATGAAACTTTCAGGTAATGATCAGTACACCAATACCACTTGGCTCACCAAATTTCGTTCTTCTAGGTTAAACCGTTCGTTGGCAGTAACCGGTTTCATTTTGAGGTTTCACTCTGTTTTCTCCTATAGGGATACATGTATTTGGAACTCTAAATCAAACACGTTTGTGCTAGCTCTTTGAAACTTGACACAATAAAGCAGTTTCAAGTTCTATCTCTATGGTTTGTTTGCTGTTGATGTAGCCCGAAGCAGAGACTGGCGAGAATCACTTTCATGGAAAGGGCCTGGCAAGCTTCCAAAAAACTACGAGTTGCCTGAAATCTCAGCAAACACTTTTTCACCCAATCTTGATGAAACTTTCAGATAATGATCTGTACACCAATCCCACTTGGCTCGCCAAATTTCGTTCTCTAGGTTAAACCGTTCGTTGGCAGTAACCGGTTTCATTTTGAGGTTTCTCTCTGTTTTCTCCTATAGGGATACATGTATTTGGAACTCTAAATCAAACACAATTTGTGCAGGCTCTTTGAAACTTGACACAATAAAGCAGTTTCAAGTTCTATCTCTATGGTTTGTTTCCTGTTGATGTAGCCCTAATCAGAGACTGGCGAGAATCACTTTCATGGAAAGGGCCTGCCAAGCTTCCAAAAAACTACGAGTTGCCTGAAATCTCAGCAAACACTTTTTCACCCAATCTTGATGAAACTTTCAGGTAATGATCAGTACACCAATCCTACTTGGCTCACCAAATTTCGTTCTTCTAGGTTAAATCGTTCGTTGGCAGTAACAGGTTTCATTTTGAGGTTTCACTCTGTTTTCTCCTATAGGGATACATGTATTTGGAACTCTAAATCAAACATGGTTTGTGCTAGCTTTTTGAAACTTGACACAATAAAGCAGTTTCAAGTTCTATCTCTATGGTTTGTTTGCTGTTGATGTAGCCCTAAGCAGAGACTGGCGAGAATCACTTTCATGGAAAGGGCCTGCCAAGCTTCCAAAAAACTACGAGTTGCCAGAAATCTCAGCACACACTTTTTCACCCAATCTTGATGAAACTTTCAGGTAATGATCAGTACACTAATCCGACTTGGCTCGCCAAATTTCGTTCTTCTAGGTTAAACCGTTCTTTGGCAGTAACCGGTTTCATTTTGAGGTTTCACTCTTTTTTCTCCTATTGGGATACATGTATTTGGAACTCTAAATCAAACACGGTTTGTGCTAGCTCTTTGAAACTTGACACAATAAAGCAGTTTCAAGTTCTATCTCTATGGTTTGTTTGCTGTTGATGTAGCCCTTAGCAGAGACTGGCGAGAATCACTTTCATGGAAAGGGCCTGCCAAGCTTCCAAAAAACTACGAGTTGCAAGAAAAATCAGCACACACTTTTTCACCCAATCTTGATGAAACTTTCAGGTAATGATCAGTACACCAATCCCACTTGGCTCGCCAAATTTCGTTCTTCTAGGTTAAACCGTTCGTTGGCAGTAACCGGTTTCATTTTGAGGTTTCACTCTGTTTTCTCCTATTGGGATACATGTATTTGGAACTCTAAATCAAACACGGTTTGTGCTAGCTCTTTGAAACTTGACACAATAAAGCAGTTTCAAGTTCTATCTCTATGGTTTGTTTGCTGTTGATGTAGCCCTAAGCAGAGACTGGCGAGAATCACTTTCATGGAAAGGGCCTGCAAATCTTCCAAAAAACTGCGAGTTGCCTGAAATCTCAGCAAACACTTTTTCACCCAATCTTGATGAAACTTTCAGGTAATGATCAGTACACGAATCCCACATGGCTCGCCAAATTTCGTTCTTCTAGGTTAAACCGTTCCTTGGCAGTAACCGGTTTCATTTTGAGGTTTCACTCTGTTTTCTCCTATAGGGATACATGTATTTGGAACTCTAAATCAAACACGGTTTGTGCTAGCTCTTTGAAACTTGACACAATAAAGCAGTTTCAATTTCTATCTCTATGGTTTGTTTGCTGTTGATGTAGCCCTAAGAAGAGACTGGCGAGAATCACTTTCATGGAAAGGGCCTGCAAAGCTTCCAAAAAACTAGGAGTTCCCAGAAATCTCAGCACACACTTTTTCACCCAATCTTGATGAAACTTTCAGGTAATGATCAGTACACCAATCCCACTTGGCTCGCCAAATTTCGTTCTTCTAGGTTAAACCGTTCGTTGGCAGTAACCGGTTTCATTTTGAGGTTTCACTCTGTTTTCTCCTATAGGGATACATGTATTTGGAACTCTAAATCAAACACGGTTTGTGCTAGCTCTTTGAAACTTGACACAATAAAGCAGTTTCAAGTTCTATCTCTATGGTTTGTTTGCTGTTGATGTAGCCCTAAGCAGAGACTGGCGAGAATCACTTTCATGGAAAGGGCCTGCCAAGCTTCCAAAAAACTTCGAGTTGCTTGAAATCTCAGCACACACTTTTTCACCCAATCTTGATGAAACTTTCAGGTAATGATCAGTACACCAATCCCACTAGGCTCGCCAAATTTTGTTCTTCTAGGTTAAACCGTTCGCTGGCAGTAACCGGTTTCATTTTGAGGTTTCACTCTGTTTTCTCCTATAGGAATACATGTATTTGGAACTCGAAATCAAAAAAGGTTTATGCTAGCTCTGTGAAACTTGACACAATAAAGCAGTTTCAAGTTCTATCTCTATGGTTTGTTTGCTGTTGAGGTAGCCCTAAGCAGAGACTGGCGAGTATCACTTACATGGAAAGGGCCTGCCAAGCTTCCAAAAAACTACGAGTTGCCTGAAATCTCAGCACACACTTTTTCACCCAATCTTGATGAAACTTTCAGGTAATTATCAGTACACCAATCCCTCTTGGCTCGTCAAATTTCGTTCTTCTAGGTTAAACCGTTCGTTGGCAGTAACCGGTTTCATTTTGAGGTTTCACTGTGTTTTCTCCTATAGGGATACATGTATTTGGAAATCTAAATCAAACACGGTTTGTGCTAGCTCTTTGAAACTTGACACAATAAAGCAGTTTCAAGTTCTATCTCTATGGTTTGTTTGCTGTTGATGTAGCCCTAAGCAGAGACTGGCGAGAATCACTTTCATGGAAAGGGCCTGCCAAGCTTCCAAAAAACTACGAGTTGCAAGAAAAATCAGCACACACTTTTTCACCCAATCTTGATGAAACTTTCAGGTAATGATCAGTACACCAATCCCACTTGGCTCGCCAAATTTCGTTCTTCTAGGTTAAACCGTTCGTTGGCAGTAACCGGTTTCATTTTGAGGTTTCACTCTGTTTTCTCCTATAGGGATACATGTATTTGGAACTCTAAATCAAACACGGTTTGTTCTAGCTCTTTGAAACTTGACACAATGAAGCAGTTTCAAGTTCTATCTTAATGGTTTGTTTGCTGTTGATGTAGCCCTAAGCAGAGACTGGCGAGAGTCACTTTCATGGAAAGGGCCTGCAAATCTTCCAAAAAACTGCGAGTTGCCTGAAATCTCAGCAAACACTTTTTCACCCAATCTTGATGAAACTTTCAGGTAATGATCAGTACACGAATCCCACATGGCTCGCCAAATTTCGTTCTTCTAGGTTAAACCGTTCCTTGGCAGTAACCGGTTTCATTTTGAGGTTTCACTCTGTTTTCTCCTATAGGGATACATGTATTTGGAACTCTAAATCAAACACGGTTTGTGCTAGCTCTTTGAAACTTGACACAATAAAGCAGTTTCAATTTCTATCTCTATGGTTTGTTTGCTGTTGATGTAGCCCTAAGAAGAGACTGGCGAGAATCACTTTCATGGAAAGGGCCTGCAAAGCTTCCAAAAAACTAGGAGTTGCCAGAAATCTCAGCACACACTTTTTCACCCAATCTTGATGAAACTTTCAGGTAATGATCAGTACACCAATCCCACTTGGCTCGCCAAATTTCGTTCTTCTAGGTTAAACCGTTTGTTGGCAGTAACCGATTTCATTTTGAGGTTTCACTCTGTTTTCTCCTATAGGGATACATGTATTTGGAACTCTAAATCAAACACGGTTTGTGCTAGCTCTTTGAAACTTGACACAATAAAGCAGTTTCAAGTTCTATCTCTATGGTTTGTTTGCTGTTGATGTAGCCCTAAGCAGAGACTGGCGAGAATCACTTACATGGAAAGGGCCTGCCAAGCTTCAAAAAAACTACGAGTTGCCAGAAAAATCAGCACACACTTTTTCCCCCAATCTTGATGAAACTTTCAGGTAATGATCAGTACACCAATCCCACTTGGCTCGCCAAATTTCGTTCTTATAGGTTAAACCGTTCATTGGCAGTAACCGGTTTCATTTTGAGGTTTCACTCTGTTTTTTCCTATAGGGATACATGTATTTGGAACTCTAAATGAAACACGGTTTGTGCTAGCTCTTTGAAACTTGACACAATAAAGTAGATTCAAGTTCTATCTTAATGGTTTGTTTGCTGTTGATGTAGCCCTAAGCAGAGACTGGCGAGAGTCACTTTCATGGAAAGGGCCTGCCAAGCTTCCAAAAAACTATGAGTTGCCTGAAATCTCAGCACACACTTTTTCACCCATTCTTGATGAAACTTTCAGGTAATGATCAGTACACCAATCCCACTTGGCTCGCCAAATTTCGTTCTTCTAGGTTAAACCGTTCGTTGGCAGTAACCGGTTTCATTTTGAGGTTTCACTCTGTTTTCTCCTATAGGGATACATGTATTTGGAACTCTAAATCAAACACGGTTTGTGCTAGCTCTTTGAAACTTGACACAATAAAGCAGTTTCAAGTTCTATCTCTATGGTTTGTTTTCTGTTGATGTAGCCCTAAGCAGAGACTGGCGAGAATCACTTTCATGGAAAGGGCCTGCCAAGCTTCCAAAAAACTACGAGTTGCCTGAAATCACAGCAAACACTTTTTCACCTAATCTTGATGAAACTTTCAGGTAATGATAAGTACACCAATCCCACTTGGCTCGCCAAATTTCGTTCTTCTAGGTTAAACCATTCGTTGGCAGTAACAGGTTTCATTTTGAGGTTTCACTCTTTTTTCTCCTATAGGGATACATGTATTTTGAACTCTAAATCAAACACGGTTTGTGCTAGCTCTTTGAAACTTGACACAATAAAGCAGTTTCAAGTTCTATCTCTATGGTTTGTTTGCTGTTGATGTAGCCCTAATTAGAGACTGGCGAGAATCACTTTCATGGAAAGGGCCTGCCAAGCTTCCAAAAAACTACGAGTTGCCAGAAATCTCAGCACACACTTTTTCACCCAATCTTGATGAAACTTTCAGGTAATGATCAGTACACCAATCCCACTTGGCTCGCCAAATTTCGTTCTTCTAGGTTAAACCGTTCGTTGGCAGTAACCGGTTTCATTTTGAGGTTTCACTCTGTTTTCTCCTATAGGGATACATGTATTTGGAACTCTAAATCAAACACGGTTTGTGCTAGCTGTTTGAAACTTGACACAATAAAGCAGTTTCAAGTTCTATCTCTATGGTTTGTTTGCTGTTGATGTAGCCCTAAGCAGAGACTGGCGAGAATCACTTTCATGGAAAGGGCCTGCCAAGCTTCCAAAAAACTACGAGTTGCCAGAAAAATCAGCACACACTTTTTCACCCAATCTTGATGAAACTTTCAGGTAATGATCAGTACACCAATCCCACTTGGCTCCCCAAATTTCGTTCTTCTAGTTTAAACCGTTCGTTGGCAGTAACCGGTTTCATTTTGAGGTTTCACTCTGTTTTCTCCTATAGGGATACATGTATTTGGAACTCTAAATCAAACACGGTTTGTGCTAGCTCTTTGAAACTTGACACAATAAAGTAGTTTCAAGTTCTATCTTAATGGTTTGTTTGCTGTTGATGTAGCCCTAAGCAGAGACTGGCGAGAGTCACTTTCATGGAAAGGGCCTGCCAAGCTTCCAAAAAACTACGAGTTGCCTGAAATCACAGCAAACACTTTTTCACCCAATCTTGATGAAACTTTCAGGTAATGATCAGTACACCAATCCCACTTGGCTCGCCAAATTTCGTTCTTCTAGGTTAAACCGTTCGTTGGCAGTAACCGGTTTCATTTTGAGGTTTCACTCTGTTTTCTCCTATAGGAATACATGTATTTGGAACTCTAAATCAAATACGGTTTGTGCTAGCTCTTTGAAACTTGACACAATAAAGCAGTTTCAAGTTCTATCTCTATGGTTTCTTTGCTGTTGATGTAGCCCTAAGCAGAGACTGGCGAGAATCACTTTCATGGAAAGGGCCTGCCAAGCTTCCAAAAAAATACGAGTTGCCAGGAAAATCAGCACACACTTTTTCACCCAATCTTGATGAAACTTTCAGGTAATGATCAGTACACCAATCCCACTTGGCTCACCAAATTTCGTTCTTCTAGGTTAAACCGTTCGTTGGCAGTAACCGGTTTCATTTTGAGGTTTCACTCTGTTTTCTCCTATAGGGATACATGTATTTGGAACTCTAAATCAAACACAATTTGTGCTAGCTCTTTGAAACTTGACACAATAAAGTAGTTTCAAGTTCTATCTTAATGGTTTGTTTGCTGTTGATGTAGCCCTAAGCAGAGACTGGCGAGAGTCACTTTCATGGAAAGGGCCTGCCAAGCTTCCAAAAAACTACGAGTTGCCTGAAATCTCAGCAAACACTTTTTCACCCAATCTTGATGAAACTTTCAGATAATGATCTGTACACCAATCCCACTTGGCTCGCCAAATTTCGTTCTTCTAGGTTAAACCGTTCGTTGGCAGTAACCGGTTTCATTTTGAGGTTTCTCTCTGTTTTCTCCTATAGGGATACATGTATTTGGAACTCTAAATCAAACACAATTTGTGCTAGCTCTTTGAAACTTGACACAATAAAGCAGTTTCAAGTTCTATCTCTATGGTTTGTTTCCTGTTGATGTAGCCCTAATCAGAGACTGGCGAGAATCACTTTCATGGAAAGGGCCTGCCAAGCTTCCAAAAAACTACGAGTTGCCTGAAATCTCAGCAAACACTTTTTCACCCAATCTTGATGAAACTTTCAGATAATGATCTGTACACCAATCCCACTTGGCTCGCCAAATTTCGTTCTTCTAGGTTAAACCGTTCGTTGGCAGTAACCGGTTTCATTTTGAGGTTTCTCTCTGTTTTCTCCTATAGGGATACATGTATTTGGAACTCTAAATCAAACATGGTTTGTGCTAGCTTTTTGAAACTTGACACAATAAAGCAGTTTCAAGTTCTATCTCTATGGTTTGTTTGCTGTTGATGTAGCCCTAAGCAGAGACTGGCGAGAATCACTTTCATGGAAAGGGCCTGCCAAGCTTCCAAAAAACTACGAGTTGCCAGAAATCTCAGCACACACTTTTTCACCCAATCTTGATGAAACTTTCAGGTAATGATCAGTACACTAATCCGACTTGGCTCGCCAAATTTCGTTCTTCTAGGTTAAACCGTTCGTTGGCAGTAACCGGTTTCATTTTGAGGTTTCACTCTTTTTTCTCCTATTGGGATACATGTATTTGGAACTCTAAATCAAACACGGTTTGTGCTAGCTCTTTGAAACTTGACACAATAAAGCAGTTTCAAGTTCTATCTCTATGGTTTGTTTGCTGTTGATGTAGCCCTAAGCAGAGACTGGCGAGAATCACTTTCATGGAAAGGGCCTGCCAAGCTTCCAAAAAACTACGAGTTGCTTGAAATCTCAGCACACACTTTTTCACCCAATCTTGATGAAACTTTCAGGTAATGATCAGTACACCAATCCCACTAGGCTCGCCAAATTTTGTTCTTCTAGGTTAAACCGTTCGCTGGCAGTAACCGGTTTCATTTTGAGGTTTCACTCTGTTTTCTCCTATAGGAATACATGTATTTGGAACTCGAAATCAAAAAAGGTTTATGCTAGCTCTTTGAAACTTGACACAATAAAGCAGTTTCAAGTTCTATCTCTATGGTTTGTTTGCTGTTGAGGTAGCCCTAAGCAGAGACTGGCGAGTATCACTTACATGGAAAGGGCCTGCCAAGCTTCCAAAAAACTACGAGTTGCCTGAAATCTCAGCACACACTTTTTCACCCAATCTTGATGAAACTTTCAGGTAATGATCAGTACACCAATCCCACTTGGCTCGCCAAATTTCGTTCTTCTAGGTTAAACCGTTCGTTGGCAGTAACCGGTTTCATTTTGAGGTTTCACTCTGTTTCTCCTATTGGGATACATGTATTTGGAACTCTAAATCAAACACGGTTTGTGCTAGCTCTTTGAAACTTGACACAATAAAGCAGTTTCAAGTTCTATCTCTATGGTTTGTTTGCTGTTGATGTAGCCCTAAGCAGAGACTGGCGAGAATCACTTTCATGGAAAGGCCCTGCAAAGCTTCCAAAAAACTGCGAGTTGCCTGAAATCTCAGCAAACACTTTTTCACCCAATCTTGATGAAACTTTCAGGTAATGATCAGTACACGAATCCCACATGGCTCGCCAAATTTCGTTCTTCTAGGTTAAACCGTTCCCTGGCAGTAACCGGTTTCATTTTGAGGTTTCACTCTGTTTTCTCCTATAGGGATACATGTATTTGGAACTCTAAATCAAACACGGTTTTTGCTAGCTCTTTGAAACTTGACACAATAAAGCAGTTTCAATTTCTATCTCTATGGTTTGTTTGCTGTTGATGTAGCCCTAAGAAGAGACTGGCGAGAATCACTTTCATGGAAAGGGCCTGCAAAGCTTCCAAAAAACTAGGAGTTGCCAGAAATCTCAGCACACACTTTTTCACCCAATCTTGATGAAACTTTCAGGTAATGATCAGTACACCAATCCCACTTGGCTCGCCAAATTTCGTTCTTCTAGGTTAAACCGTTTGTTGGCAGTAACCGATTTCAATTTGAGGTTTCACTCTGTTTTCTCCTATAGGGATACATGTATTTGGAACTCTAAATCAAACACGGTTTGTGCTAGCTCTTTGAAACTTGACACAATAAAGCAGTTTCAAGTTCTATCTCTATGGTTTGTTTGCTGTTGATGTAGCCCTAAGCAGAGACTGGCGAGAATCACTTACATGGAAAGGGCCTGCCAAGCTTCAAAAAAACTACGAGTTGCCAGAAAAATCAGCACACACTTTTTCACCCAATCTTGATGAAACTTTCAGGTAATGATCAGTACACCAATCCCACTTGGCTCGCCAAATTTCGTTCTTATACGTTAAACCGTTCGTTGGCAGTAACCGGTTTCATTTTGAGGTTTCACTCTGTTTTTTCCTATAGGGATACATGTATTTGGAACTCTAAATGAAACACGGTTTGTGCTAGCTCTTTGAAACTTGACACAATAAAGTAGATTCAAGTTCTATCTTAATGGTTTGTTTGCTGTTGATGTAGCCCTAAGCAGAGACTGGCGAGAGTCACTTTCATGGAAAGGGCCTGCCAAGCTTCCAAAAAACTATGAGTTGCCTGAAATCTCAGCACACACTTTTTCACCCAATCTTGATGAAACTTTCAGGTAATGATCAGTACACCAATCCCACTTGGCTCGCCAAATTTCGTTCTTCTAGGTTAAACCGTTCGTTGGCAGTAACCGGTTTCATTTTGAGGTTTCACTCTGTTTTCTCCTATAGGGATACATGTATTTGGAACTCTAAATCAAACACGGTTTGTGCTAGCTCTTTGAAACTTGACACAATAAAGCAGTTTCAAGTTCTATCTCTATGGTTTGTTTTCTGTTGATGTAGCCCTAAGCAGAGACTGGCGAGAATCACTTTCATGGAAAGGGCCTGCCAAGCTTCCAAAAAACTACGAGTTGCCTGAAATCACAGCAAACACTTTTTCACCTAATCTTGATGAAACTTTCAGGTAATGATAAGTACACCAATCCCACTTGGCTCTCCAAATTTCGTTCTTCTAGGTTAAACCATTCGTTGGCAGTAACAGGTTTCATTTTGAGGTTTCACTCTGTTTTCTCCTATAGGGATACATGTATTTTGAACTCTAAATCAAACACGGTTTGTGCTAGCTCTTTGAAACTTGACACAATAAAGCAGTTTCAAGTTCTATCTCTATGGTTTGTTTGCTGTTGATGTAGCCCTAATTAGAGACTGGCGAGAATCACTTTCATGGAAAGGGCCTGCCAAGCTTCCAAAAAACTACGAGTTGCCAGAAATCTCAGCACACACTTTTTCACCCAATCTTGATGAAACTTTCAGGTAATGATCAGTACACCAATCCCACTTGGCTCGCCAAATTTCGTTCTTCTAGGTTAAACCGTTCGTTGGCAGTAACCGGTTTCATTTTGAGGTTTCACTCTGTTTTCTCCTATAGGGATACATGTATTTGGAACTCTAAATCAAACACGGTTTGTGCTAGCTCTTTGAAACTTGACACAATAAAGCAGTTTCAAGTTCTATCTCTATGGTTTATTTGCTGTTGATGTAGCAATAAGCAGAGACTGTTTAGAATCACTTTCATGGAAAGGGCCTGCCAAGCTTCCAAAAAACTACGAGTTTCCTGAAATCTCAGCAAACACTTTTTCACCCAATCTTGATGAAACTTTCAGGTAATGATCAGTACACCAATCCCACTTGGCTCGCCAAATTTCGTTCTTCTAGGTTAAATCGTTCGTTGGCAGTAACCGGTTTCATTTTGAGGTTTCACTCTGTTTTCTCCTATAGGGATACATGTATTTGGAACTCTAAATCAAACACGTTTGTGCTAGCTCTTTGAAACTTGACACAATAAAGCAGTTTCAAGTTCTATCTCTATGGTTTGTTTGCTGTTGATGTAGCCCTAATTAGAGACTGGCGAGAATCACTTTCATGGAAAGGGCCTGCCAAGCTTCCAAAAAACTACGAGTTGCCTGAAATCTCAGCAAACACTTTTTCACCCAATCTTGATGAAACTTTCAGGTAATTATCAGTACACCAATACCACTTGGCTCGCCAAATTTCGTTCTTCTAGGTTAAACCGTTCGTTGGCAGTAACCGGTTTCATTTTGAGGTTTCACTCTGTTTTCTCCTATAGGGATACATGTATTTGGAACTCTAAATCAAACACGTTTGTGCTAGCTCTTTGAAACTTGACACAATAAAGCAGTTTCAAGTTCTATCTCAATGGTTTGTTTGCTGTTGATGTAGCCCTAAGCAGAGACTGGCGAGAATCACTTTCATGGAAAGGGCCTGGCAAGCTTCCAAAAAACTACGAGTTGCCAGAAACCTCAGCACACACTTTTTCACCCAATCTTGATGAAACTTTCAGGTAATGATCAGTACACCAATCCCACTTGGCTCGCCAAATTTCGTTCTTCTAGGTTAAACCGTTCGTTGGCAGTAACCGGTTTCATTTTGAGGTTTCACTCTGTTTTCTCCTATAGGGATACATGTATTTGGAACTCTAAATCAAACACGGTTTGTGCTAGCTCTTTGAAACTTGACACAATAAAGCAGTTTCAAGTTCTATCTCTATGGTTTCTTTGCTGTTGATGTAGCCCTAAGAAGAGACTGGCGAGAATCACTTTCATGGAAAGGGCCTGCAAAGCTTTAAAAAACTACGAGTTGCCTGAAATCTCAGCAAACACTTTTCACCCAATCTTGATGAAACTTTCAGGTAATGATCAGTACACCAATCCCACTTGGCTCGCCAAATTTCGTTCTTCTAGGTTAAACCGTTCGTTGGCAGTAACCGGTTTCATTTTGAGGTTTCACTCTGTTTTCTCCTATAGGGATACATGTATTTGGAACTCTAAATCAAACACGGTTTGTGCTAGCTCTTTGAAACTTGACACAATAAGTTTCAAGTTCTATCTCTATGGTTTGTTTGCTGTTGATGTAGCCCTAAGCAGAGACTGGCGAGAATCACTTTCATGCAAAGGGCCTGCCAAGCTTCCAAAAAACTACGAGTTGCCTGAAATCTCAGCAAACACTTTTTCACCCAATCTTTATGAAACTTTCAGGTAATGATCAGTACACCAATCCCACTTGGCTCGCCAAATTTCGTTCTTATAGATTAAACCTTTCGTTGGCAGTAACCGGGTTCATTTTTAGGTTTCACTCTGTTTTCTCCTATAGAAATACATGTATTTGGAACTCTAAATCAAACACGGTTTGTGCTAGCTCTTTGAAACTTGACACAATAAAGTAGTTTCAAGTTCTATCTCTATGGTTTGTTTGCTGTTGATGTAGCCCTAAGCAGAGACTGGCGAGAATCACTTTCATGGAAAGGGCCTGCCAAGCTTCCAAAAAACTATGAGTTGCCTGAAATCTCAGCAAACACTTTTTCACCCAATCTTGATGAAACTTTCAGGTAATGATCAGTACACCAATCCCACTTGGCTCGCCAAATTTCATTCTTCTAGGTTAAACCGTTCGTTGACAGTAACCGGTTTCATTTTGAGGTTTCACTCTATTTTCTCCTATAGGGATACATGTATTTGGAACTCTAAATCAAACACGGTTTGTGCTAGCTCTTTGAAACTTGACACAATAAAGCAGTTTCAAGTTCTATCTCTATGGTTTGTTTGCTGTTGATGTAGCCCTAAGCAGAGACTGGCGAGAATCACTTTCATGGAAAGGGCCTGCCAAGCTTCCAAAAAACTACGAGTTGCCTGAAATCTCAGCAAACACTTTTTAACCCAATCTTGATGAAACTTTCAGGTAATGATCAGTACACCAATCCCACTTGGCTCGCCAAATTTCGTTCTTCTAGGTTAAACCGTTCGTTGGCAGTAACCGGTTTCATTTTGAGGTTTCACTCTGTTTTCTCCTATACGGATACATGTATTTGGAACTCTAAATCAAACACGGTTTGTGCTAGCTCTTTGAAACTTGACACAATAAAGCAGTTTCAAGTTCTATCTCTATGGTTTGTTTGCTGTTGATGTAGCCCTAAGCAGAGACTGGCGAGAATCACTTTCATGCAAAGGGCCTGCCAAGCTTCCAAAAAACTACGAGTTGCCAGAAAAATCAGCACACACTTTTTCACCCAATCTTGATGAAACTTTCAGGTAATGATCAGTACACCAATCCCACTTGGCTCCCCAAATTTCGTTCTTCTAGTTTAAACCGTTCGTTGGCAGTAACCGGTTTCATTTTGAGGTTTCACTCTGTTTTCTCCTATAGGGATACATGTATTTGGAACTCTAAATCAAACACGGTTTGTGCTAGCTCTTTGAAACTTGACACAATAAAGTAGTTTCAAGTTCTATCTTAATGGTTTGTTTGCTGTTGATGTAGCCCTAAGCAGAGACTGGCGAGAGTCACTTTCATGGAAAGGGCCTGCCAAGCTTCCAAAAAACTACGAGTTGCCTGAAATCACAGCAAACACTTTTTCACCCAATCTTGATGAAACTTTCAGGTAATGATCAGTACACCAATCCCACTTGGCTCGCCAAATTTCGTTCTTCTAGGTTAAACCGTTCGTTGGCAGTAACCGGTTTCATTTTGAGGTTTCACTCTGTTTTCTCCTATAGGGATACATGTATTTGGAACTCTAAATCAAACACAATTTGTGCTAGCTCTTTGAAACTTGACACAATAAAGCAGTTTCAAGTTCTATCTCTATGGTTTGTTTGCTGTTGATGTAGCCCTAATTAGAGACTGGCGAGAATCACTTTCATGGAAAGGGCCTGCCAAGCTTCCAAAAAACTACGAGTTGCCTGAAATCTCAGCAAACACTTTTTCACCCAATATTGATGAAACTTTCAGGTAATGATCAGTACACCAATCCTACTTGGCTCGCCAAATTTCGTTCTTCTAGGTTAAATCGTTCGTTGGCAGTAACAGGTTTCATTTTGAGGTTTCACTCTGTTTTCTCCTATAGGGATACATGTATTTGGAACTCTAAATCAAACATGGTTTGTGCTAGCTTTTTGAAACTTGACACAATAAAGCAGTTTCAAGTTCTATCTCTATGGTTTGTTTTCTGTTGATGTAGCCCTAAGCAGAGACTGGCGAGAATCACTTTCATGGAAAGGGCCTGCCAAGCTTCCAAAAAACTACGAGTTGCCAGAAATCTCAGCACACACTTTTTCACCCAATCTTGATGAAACTTTCAGGTAATGATCAGTACACTAATCCAACTTGGCTCGCCAAATTTCGTTCTTCTAGGTTAAACCGTTCGTTGGCAGTAACCGGTTTCATTTTGAGGTTTCACTCTTTTTTCTCCTATTGGGATACATGTATTTGGAACTCTAAATCAAACACGGTTTGTGCTAGCTCTTTGAAACTTGACACAATAAAGCAGTTTCAAGTTCTATCTCTATGGTTTGTTTGCTGTTGATGTAGCCCTAAGCAGAGACTGGCGAGAATCACTTTCATGGAAAGGGCCTGCCAAGCTTCCAAAAAACTACGAGTTGCAAGAAAAATCAGCACACACTTTTTCACCCAATCTTGATGAAACTTTCAGGTAATGATCAGTACACCAATCCCACTTGGCTCGCCAAATTTCGTTCTTCTAGGTTAAACCGTTCGTTGGCAGTAACCGGTTTCATTTTGAGGTTTCACTCTGTTTTCTCCTATAGGGATACATGTATTTGGAACTCTAAATCAAACACGGTTTGTTCTAGCTCTTTGAAACTTGACACAATAAAGCAGTTTCAAGTTCTATCTTAATGGTTGTTTGCTGTTGATGTAGCCCTAAGCAGAGACTGGCGAGAGTCACTTTCATGGAAAGGGCCTGCCAAGCTTCCAAAAAACTACGAGTTGCCTGAAATCTCAGCACACACTTTTTCACCCAATCTTGATGAAACTTTCAGGTAATGATCAGTACACAAATCCCACTTGGCTCGCCAAATTTCGTTCTTCTAGGTTAAACCGTTCGTTGGCAGTAACCGGTTTCATTTTGAGGTTTCACTCTGTTTTCTCCTATTGGGATACATGTATTTGGAACTCTAAATCAAACACGGTTTGTGCTAGCTCTTTGAAACTTGACACAATAAAGCAGTTTCAAGTTCTATCTCTATGGTTTGTTTGCTGTTGATGTAGCCCTAAGCAGAGACTGGCGAGAATCACTTTCATGGAAAGGGCCTGCAAAGCTTCCAAAAAACTGCGAGTTGCCTGAAATCTCAGCAAACACTTTTTCACCCAATCTTGATGAAACTTTCAGGTAATGATCAGTACACGAATCCCACATGGCTCGCCAAATTTCGTTCTTCTAGGTTAAACCGTTCCTTGGCAGTAACCGGTTTCATTTTGAGGTTTCACTCTGTTTTCTCCTATAGGGATACATGTATTTGTAACTCTAAATCAAACACGATTTTTGCTAGCTCTTTGAAACTTGACACAATAAAGCAGTTTCAATTTCTATCTCTATGGTTTGTTTGCTGTTGATGTAGCCCTAAGAAGAGACTGGCGAGAATCACTTTCATGGAAAGGGCCTGCAAAGCTTCCAAAAAACTAGGAGTTGCCAGAAATCTCAGCACACACTTTTTCACCCAATCTTGATGAAACTTTCAGGTAATGATCAGTACACCAATCCCACTTGGCTCGCCAAATTTCGTTCTTCTAGGTTAAACCGTTTGTTGGCAGTAACCGATTTCATTTTGAGGTTTCACTCTGTTTTCTCCTATAGGGATACATGTATTTGGAACTCTAAATCAAACACGGTTTGTGCTAGCTCTTTGAAACTTGACACAATAAAGCAGTTTCAAGTTCTATCTCTATGGTTTGTTTGCTGTTGATGTAGCCCTAAGCAGAGACTGGCGAGAATCACTTTCATGGAAAGGGCCTGCCAAGCTTCCAAAAAACTACGAGTTGCCAGAAATCTCAGCACACACTTTTTCACCCAATCTTGATGAAACTTTCAGGTAATGATCAGTACACTAATCCGACTTGGCTCGCCAAATTTCGTTCTTCTAGGTTAAACCGTTCGTTGGCAGTAACCGGTTTCATTTTGAGGTTTCACTCTTTTTTCTCCTATTGGAATACATGTATTTGGAACTCTAAATCAAACACGGTTTGTGCTAGCTCTTTGAAACTTGACACAATAAAGCAGTTTCAAGTTCTATCTCTATGGTTTGTTTGCTGTTGATGTAGCCCTAAGCAGAGACTGGCGAGAATCACTTCATGGAAAGGGCCTGCCAAGCTTCCAAAAAACTACGAGTTGCAAGAAAAATCAGCACACACTTTTTCACCCAATCTTGATGAAACTTTCAGGTAATGATCAGTACACCAATCCCACTTGGCTCGCCAAATTTCGTTCTTCTAGGTTAAACCGTTCGTTGACAGTAACCGGTTTCATTTTGAGGTTTCACTCTGTTTTCTCCTATAGGGATACATGTATTTGGAACTCTAAATCAAACACGGTTTGTTCTAGCTCTTTGAAACTTGACACAATAAAGCAGTTTCAAGTTCTATCTTAATGGTTTGTTTGCTGTTGATGTAGCCCTAAGCAGAGACTGGCGAGAGTCACTTTCATGGAAAGGGCCTGCCAAGCTTCCAAAAAACTACGAGTTGCCTGAAATCTCAGCACACACTTTTTCACCCAATCTTGATGAAACTTTCAGGTAATGATCAGTACACCAATCCCACTTGGCTCGCCAAATTTCGTTCTTCTAGGTTAAACCGTTCGTTGGCAGTAACCGGTTTCATTTTGAGGTTTCACTCTGTTTTCTCCTATTGGGATACATGTATTTGGAACTCTAAATCAAACACGGTTTGGGCTAGCTCTTTGAAACTTGACACAATAAAGCAGTTTCAAGTTCTATCTCTATGGTTTGTTTGCTGTTGATGTAGCCCTAAGCAGAGACTGGCGAGAATCACTTTCATGGAAAGGGCCTGCAAAGCTTCCAAAAAACTGCGAGTTGCCTGAAATCTCAGCAAACACTTTTTCACCCAATCTTGATGAAACTTTCAGGTAATGATCAGTACACGAATCCCACATGGCTCGCCAAATTTCGTTCTTCTAGGTTAAACCGTTCCTTGGCAGTAACCGGTTTCATTTTGAGGTTTCACTCTGTTTTCTTCTATAGGGATACATGTATTTGTAACTCTAAATCAAACACGGTTTTTGCTAGCTCTTTGAAACTTGACACAATAAAGCAGTTTCAATTTCTATCTCTATGGTTTGTTTGCTGTTGATGTAGCCCTAAGAAGAGACTGGCGAGAATCACTTTCATGGAAAGGGCCTGCAAAGCTTCCAAAAAACTAGGAGTTGCCAGAAATCTCAGCACACACTTTTTCACCCAATCTTGATGAAACTTTCAGGTAATGATCAGTACACCAATCCCACTTGGCTCGCCAAATTTCGTTCTTCTAGGTTAAACCGTTTGTTGGCAGTAACCGATTTCATTTTGAGGTTTCACTCTGTTTTCTCCTATAGGGATACATGTATTTGGAACTCTAAATCAAACACGGTTAGTGCTAGCTCTTTGAAACTTGACACAATAAAGCAGTTTCAAGTTCTTTCTCTATGGTTTGTTTGCTGTTGATGTAGCCCTAAGCAGAGACTGGCGAGAATCACTTACATGGAAAGGGCCTGCCAAGCTTCAAAAAAACTACGAGTTGCCAGAAAAATCAGCACACACTTTTTCACCCAATCTTGATGAAACTTTCAGATAATGATCAGTACACCAATCCCACTTGGCTCGCCAAATTTCGTTCTTATAGGTTAAACCGTTCATTGGCAGTAACCGGTTTCATTTTGAGGTTTCACTCTGTTTTTTCCTATAGGGATACATGTATTTGGAACTCTAAATGAAACACGGTTTGTGCTAGCTCTTTGAAACTTGACACAATAAAGTAGATTCAAGTTCTATCTTAATGGTTTGTTTGCTGTTGATGTAGCCCTATGCAGAGACTGGCGAGAGTCACTTTCATGGAAAGGGCCTGCCAAGCTTCCAAAAAACTATGAGTTGCCTGAAATCTCAGCACACACTTTTTCACCCAATCTTGATGAAACTTTCAGGTAATGATCAGTACACCAATCCCACTTGGCTCGCCAAATTTCGTTCTTCTAGGTTAAACCGTTCGTTGGCAGTAACCGGTTTCATTTTGAGGTTTCACTCTGTTTTCTCCTATAGGGATACATGTATTTGGAACTCTAAATCAAACACGGTTTGTGCTAGCTCTTTGAAACTTGACACAATAAAGCAGTTTCAAGTTTCTATCTCTATGGTTTGTTTGCTGTTGATGTAGCCCTAAGCAGAGACTGGCGAGAATCACTTTCATGGAAAGGGCCTGGCAAGCTTCCAAAAAACTACGAGTTGCCAGAAACCTCAGCACACACTTTTTCACCCAATCTTGATGAAACTTTCAGGTAATGATCAGTACACCAATCCCACTTGGCTCGCCAAATTTCGTTCTTCTAGGTTAAACCGTTCGTTGGCAGTAACCGGTTTCATTTTGAGGTTTCACTCTGTTTTCTCCTATAGGGATACATGTATTTGGAACTCTAAATCAAACACGGTTTGTGCTAGCTCTTTGAAACTTGACACAATAAAGCAGTTTCAAGTTCTATCTCTATGGTTTCTTTGCTGTTGATGTAGCCCTAAGAAGAGACTGGCGAGAATCACTTTCATGAAAAGGGCCTGCCAAGCTTCCAAAAAAATACGAGTTGCCTGAAATCTCAGCAAACACTTTTTCACCCAATCTTGATGAAACTTTCAGGTAATGATCAGTACACCAATCCCACTTGGCTCGCCAAATTTCGTTCTTCTAGGTTAAACCATTCGTTGGCAGGAACCAGTTTCATTTTGAGGTTTCACTCTGTTTTCTCCTCTAGGGATACATGTATTTGGAACTCTAAATCAAACACGGTTTGTGCTAGCTCTTTGAAACTTGACACAATAAAGCAGTTTCAAGTTCTATCTCTATGGTTTGTTTGCTGTTTATGTAGCCCTAAGCAGAGACTGGCGAGAATCACTTTCAAAGAAAGGGCCTGCCAAGCTTCCAAAAAACTACGAGTTGCCTGAAATCTCAGCAAACACATTTTCACCCAATCTTGATGAAACTTTCAGGTAATGATCAGTACACCAATCCCACTTGGCTCGCCAAATTTCGTTCTTCTAGGTTAAACCGTTCGTTGGCAGTAACCGGTTTCATTTTGAGGTTTCACTCTGTTTTCTCCTATAGGGATACATGTATTTGGAACTCTAAATCAAACACGGTTTGTGCTAGCTCTTTGAAACTTGACACAATAAAGCAGTTTCAAGTTCTATCTCTATGGTTTGTTTTCTGTTGATGTAGCCCTAAGCAGAGACTGGCGAGAATCACTTTCATGGAAAGGGCCTGCCAAGCTTCCAAAAAACTACGAGTTGCCTGAAATCACAGCAAACACTTTTTCACCTAATCTTGATGAAACTTTCAGGTAATGATAAGTACACCAATCCCACTTGGCTCGCCAAATTTCGTTCTTCTAGGTTAAACCATTCGTTGGCAGTAACAGGTTTCATTTTGAGGTTTCACTCTTTTTTCTCCTATAGGGATACATGTATTTTGAACTCTAAATCAAACACGGTTTGTGCTAGCTCTTTGAAACTTGACACAATAAAGCAGTTTCAAGTTCTATCTCTATGGTTTGTTTGCTGTTGATGTAGCCCTAATTAGAGACTGGCGAGAATCACTTTCATGGAAAGGGCCTGCCAAGCTTCCAAAAAACTACGAGTTGCCAGAAATCTCAGCACACACTTTTTCACCCAATCTTGATGAAACTTTCAGGTAATGATCAGTACACCAATCCCACTTGGCTCGCCAAATTCGTTCTTCTAGGTTAAACCGTTCGTTGGCAGTAACCGGTTTCATTTTGAGGTTTCACTCTGTTTTCTCCTATAGGGATACATGTATTTGGAACTCTAAATCAAACACGGTTTGTGCTAGCTCTTTGAAACTTGACACAATAAAGCAGTTTCAAGTTCTATCTCTATGGTTTATTTGCTGTTGATGTAGCAATAAGCAGAGACTGTTTAGAATCACTTTCATGGAAAGGGCCTGCCAAGCTTCCAAAAAACTACGAGTTTCCTGAAATCTCAGCAAACACTTTTTCACCCAATCTTGATGAAACTTTCAGGTAATGATCAGTACACCAATCCCACTTGGCTCGCCAAATTTCGTTCTTCTAGGTTAAATCGTTCGTTGGCAGTAACCGGTTTCATTTTGAGGTTTCACTCTGTTTTCTCCTATAGGGATACATGTATTTGGAACTCTAAATCAAACACGGTTGTGCTAGCTCTTTGAAACTTGACACAATAAAGCAGTTTCAAGTTCTATCTCTATGGTTTGTTTGCTGTTGATGTAGCCCTAATTAGAGACTGGCGAGAATCACTTTCATGGAAAGGGCCTGCCAAGCTTCCAAAAAATTACGAGTTGACTGAAATCTCAGCAAACACTTTTTCACCCAATCTTGATGAAACTTTCAGGTAATTATCAGTACACCAATACCACTTGGCTCGCCAAATTTCGTTCTTCTAGGTTAAACCGTTCGTTGGCAGTAACCGGTTTCATTTTGAGGTTTCACTCTGTTTTCTCCTATAGGGATACATGTATTTGGAACTCTAAATCAAACACGTTTGTGCTAGCTCTTTGAAACTTGACACAATAAAGCAGTTTCAAGTTCTATCTCTATGGTTTGTTTGCTGTTGATGTAGCCCTAAGCAGAGACTGGCGAGAATCACTTTCATGGAAAGGGCCTGGCAAGCTTCCAAAAAACTACGAGTTGCCAGAAACCTCAGCACACACTTTTTCACCCAATCTTGATGAAACTTTCAGGTAATGATCCGTACACCAATCCCACTTGGCTCGCCAAATTTCGTTCTTCTAGGTTAAACCGTTCGTTGGCAGTAACCGGTTTCATTTTGAGGTTTCACTCTGTTTTCTCCTATAGGGATACATGTATTTGGAACTCTAAATCAAACACGGTTTGTGCTAGCTCTTTGAAACTTGACACAATAAAGCAGTTTCAAGTTCTATCTCTATGGTTTCTTTGCTGTTGATGTAGCCCTAAGAAGAGACTGGCGAGAATCACTTTCATGAAAAGGGCCTGCCAAGCTTCCAAAAAAATACGAGTTGCCTGAAATCTCAGCAAACACTTTTTCACCCAATCTTGATGAAACTTTCAGGTAATGATCAGTACACCAATCCCAATTGGCTCGCCAAATTTCGTTCTTCTAGGTTAAACCATTCGTTGGCAGGAACCAGTTTCATTTTGAGGTTTCACTCTGTTTTCTCCTCTAGGGGTACATGTATTTGGAACTCTAAATCAAACACGGTTTTGTGCTAGCTCTTTGAAACTTGACACAATAAAGCAGTTTCAAGTTCTATCTCTATGGTTTGTTTGCTGTTTATGTAGCCCTAAGCAGAGACTGGCGAGAATCACTTTCAAAGAAAGGGCCTGCCAAGCTTCCAAAAAACTACGAGTTGCCTGAAATCTCAGCAAACACATTTTCACCCAATCTTGATGAAACTTTCAGGTAATGATCAGTACACCAATCCCACTTGGCTCGCCAAATTTCGTTCTTCTAGGTTAAACCGTTCGTTGGCAGTAACCGGTTTCATTTTGAGGTTTCACTCTGTTTTCTCCTATAGGGATACATGTATTTGGAACTCTAAATCAAACACGGTTTGTGCTAGCTCTTTGAAACTTGACACAATAAAGCAGTTTCAAGTTCTATCTCTATGGTTTGTTTGCTGTTGATGTAGCCCTAAGCAAAGACTGGCGAGAATCACTTTCATGGAAAGGGCCTGCCAAGCTTACAAAAAACTACGAGTTGCCTGAAATCTCAGCAAACACTTTTTCACCCAATCTTGATGAAACTTTCAGGTAATTATCAGTACACCAATACCACTTGGCTCGCCAAATTTCGTTCTTCTAGGTTAAACCGTTCGTTGGCAGTAACCGGTTTCATTTTGAGGTTTCACTCTGTTTTCTCCTATAGGGATACATGTATTTGGAACTCTAAATCAAACACGTTTGTGCTAGCTCTTTGAAACTTGACACAATAAAGCAGTTTCAAGTTCTCTCCTCTATGGTTTGTTTGCTGTTGATGTAGCCCTAAGCAGAGACTGGCGAGAATCACTTTCATGGAAAGGGCCTGGCAAGCTTCCAAAAAACTACGAGTTGCCAGAAACCTCAGCACACACTTTTTCACCCAATCTTGATGAAACTTTCAGGTAATGATCAGTACACCAATCCCACTTGGCTCGCCAAATTTCGTTCTTCTAGGTTAAACCGTTCGTTGGCAGTAACCGGTTTCATTTTGAGGTTTCACTCTGTTTTCTCCTATAGGGATACATGTATTTGGAACTCTAAATCAAACACGGTTTGTGCTAGCTCTTTGAAACTTGACACAATAAAGCAGTTTCAAGTTCTATCTCTATGGTTTCTTTGCTGTTGATGTAGCCCTAAGAAGAGACTGGCGAGAATCACTTTCATGAAAAGGGCCTGCCAAGCTTCCAAAAAAATACGAGTTGCCTGAAATCTCAGCAAACACTTTTTCACCCAATCTTGATGAAACTTTCAGGTAATGATCAGTACACCAATCCCACTTGGCTCGCCAAATTTCGTTCTTCTAGGTTAAACCATTCGTTGGCAGGAACCAGTTTCATTTTGAGGTTTCACTCTGTTTTCTCCTCTAGGGATACATGTATTTGGAACTCTAAATCAAACACGGTTTGTGCTAGCTCTTTGAAACTTGACACAATAAAGCAGTTTCAAGTTCTATCTCTATGGTTTGTTTGCTGTTGATGTAGCCCTAAGCAGAGACTGGCGAGAATCACTTTCATGGAAAGGGCCTGCCAAGCTTCCAAAAAACTACGAGTTGCCTGAAATCTCAGCAAACACTTTTTCACCCAATCTTGATGAAACTTTCAGGTAATGATCAGTACACCAATCCCACTTGGCTCGCCACATTTCGTTCTTCTAGGTAAAACCGTTCGTTGGCAGTAACCGGTTCCATTTTGAGGTTTCACTCTGTTTTCTCCTATAGGGATACATGTATTTGGAACTCTAAATCAAACACGGTTTGTGCTAGCTCTTTGAAACTTGACACAATAAAGCAGTTTCAAGTTCTATCTCTATGGCTTGATTGCTGTTGATGTAGCCCTAAGCAGAAATTGGCGAGAGTCACTTTCATGGAAAGGGCCTGCCAAGCTTCCAAAAAACTACGAGTTGCCTGTAATGTCAGCAAACACTTTTTCACCCAATCTTGATGAAACTTTCAGGTAATGATCAGTACACCAATCCCACTTGGCTCGCCAAATTTCGTTCTTCTAGGTTAAACCGTTCGTTAGCAGTAACCGGTTTCATTTTGAGGTTTCACTGTGTTTTCTCCTATAGGGATACATGTATTTGGAACTCTAAATCAAACACGGTTTGTGCTAGCTCTTTGAAACTTGACACAATAAAGCAGTTTCAAGTTCTATCTCTATGGTTTGTTTGCTGTTGATGTAGCCCTAAGCAGAGACTGGCGAGAATCACTTTCATGGAAAGGGCCTGCCAAGCTTCCAAAAAACTACGAGTTGCCTGAAATCTCAGCAAACACTTTTTCACCCAATCTTGATGATACTTTCTGGCAATGATCAGTACACCAATCCCACTTGGCTCGCCAAATTTCGTTCTTCTAGGCTAAACCGTTCGTTGGCAGTAACTGGTTTCATTTTGAGGTTTCACTCTGTTTTCTCCTATAGGGATACATGTATTTGGAACTCTAAATCAAACACGGTTTGTGCTAGGTCTTTGAAACTTGACACAATAAAGCAGTTTCAAGTTCTATCTCTATGGTTTGTTTGCTGTTTATGTAGCCCTAAGCAGAGACTGGCGAGAATCACTTTCAAAGAAAGGGCCTGCCAAGCTTCCAAAAAACTACGAGTTGCCTGAAATCTCAGCAAACACATTTTCACCCAATCTTGATGAAACTTTCAGGTAATGATCAGTACACCAATCCCACTTGGCTCGCCAAATTTCGTTCTTCTAGGTTAAACCGTTCGTTGGCAGTAACCGGTTTCATTTTGAGGTTTCACTCTGTTTTCTCCTATAGGGATACATGTATTTGGAACTCTAAATCAAACACGGTTTGTGCTAGCTCTTTGAAACTTGACACAATAAAGCAGTTTCAAGTTCTATCTCTATGGTTTGTTTGCTGTTGATGTAGCCCTAAGCAAAGACTGGCGAGAATCACTTTCATGGAAAGGGCCTGCCAAGCTTACAAAAAACTTTGAGTTGCCTGAAATCTCAGCAAACACTTTTTCACCCAATCTTGATGAAACTTTCAGGTAATGATCAGTACACCAATCCCACTTGGCTCGCCAAATTTCCTTCTTCTAGGTTAAACCGTTCGTTGGCAGTAACCGGTTTCATTTTGAGGTTTCACTCTGTTTTCTCCTATAGGGATACATGTATTTGGAACTCTAAATCAAACACGGTGTGTGCTAGCTCTTTGAAACTTGACACAATAAGGCAGTTTCAAGTTCTATCTCTATTGTTTGTTTGCTGTTGATGTAGCCCTAAGCAGAGACTGGCGAGAATCACTTTCATGGAAAGGGCCTGCCAAGCTTCCAAAAAACTACGAGTTTCCTGAAATCTCAGCAAACACTTTTTCACCCAATCTTGATGAAACTTTCAGGTAATGATCAGTACACCAATCCCACTTGGCTCGCCAAATTTCGTTCTTCTAGGTTAAATCGTTCGTTGGCAGTAACCGGTTTCATTTTGAGGTTTCACTCTGTTTTCTCCTATAGGGATACATGTATTTGGAACTCTAAATCAAACACGGTTTGTGCTAGCTCTTTGAAACTTGACACAATAAAGCAGTTTCAAGTTATATCTCTATGGTTTGTTTGCTGTTGATGTAGCCCTAATTAGAGACTGGCGAGAATCACTTTCATGGAAAGGGCCTGCCAAGCTTCCAAAAAACTACGAGTTGCCTGAAATCTCAGCAAACACTTTTTCACCCAATCTTGATGAAACTTTCAGGTAATTATCAGTACACCAATACCACTTGGCTCGCCAAATTTCGTTCTTCTAGGTTAAACCGTTCGTTGGCAGTAACCGGTTTCATTTTGAGGTTTCACTCTGTTTTCTCCTATAGGGATACATGTATTTGGAACTCTAAATCAAACACGTTTGTGCTAGCTCTTTGAAACTTGACACAATAAAGCAGTTTCAAGTTCTATCTCTATGGTTTGTTTGCTGTTGATGTAGCCCTAAGCAGAGACTGGCGAGAATCACTTTCATGGAAAGGGCCTGGCAAGCTTCCAAAAAACTACGAGTTGCCAGAAACCTCAGCACACACTTTTTCACCCAATCTTGATGAAACTTTCAGGTAATGATCCGTACACCAATCCCACTTGGCTCGCCAAATTTCGTTCTTCTAGGTTAAACCGTTCGTTGGCAGTAACCGGTTTCATTTTGAGGTTTCACTCTGTTTTCTCCTATAGGGATACATGTATTTGGAACTCTAAATCAAACACGGTTTGTGCTAGCTCTTTGAAACTTGACACAATAAAGCAGTTTCAAGTTCTATCTCTATGGTTTCTTTGCTGTTGATGTAGCCCTAAGAAGAGACTGGCGAGAATCACTTTCATGAAAAGGGCCTGCCAAGCTTCCAAAAAAATACGAGTTGCCTGAAATCTCAGCAAACACTTTTTCACCCAATCTTGATGAAACTTTCAGGTAATGATCAGTACACCAATCCCACTTGGCTCGCCAAATTTCGTTCTTCTAGGTTAAACCATTCGTTGGCAGGAACCAGTTTCATTTTGAGGTTTCACTCTGTTTTCTCCTCTAGGGATACATGTATTTGGAACTCTAAATCAAACACGGTTTGTGCTAGCTCTTTGAAACTTGACACAATAAAGCAGTTTCAAGTTCTATCTCTATGGTTTGTTTGCTGTTTATGTAGCCCTAAGCAGAGACTGGCGAGAATCACTTTCAAAGAAAGGGCCTGCCAAGCTTCCAAAAAACTACGAGTTGCCTGAAATCTCAGCAAACACTTTTTCACCCAATCTTGATGAAACTTTCAGGTAATGATCAGTACACCAATCCCACTTGGCTCGCCAAATTTCGTTCTTCTAGGTTAAACCGTTCGTTGGCAGTAACCGGTTTCATTTTGAGGTTTCACTCTGTTTTCTCCTATAGGGATACATGTATTTGGAACTCTAAATCAAACACGGTTTGTGCTAGCTCTTTGAAACTTGACACAATAAAGCAGTTTCAAGTTCTATCTCTATGGTTTGTTTGCTGTTGATGTAGCCCTAAGCAAAGACTGGCGAGAATCACTTTCATGGAAAGGGCCTGCCAAGCTTACAAAAAACTACGAGTTGCCTGAAATCTCAGCAAACACTTTTTCACCCAATCTTGATGAAACTTTCAGGTAATTATCAGTACACCAATACCACTTGGCTCGCCAAATTTCGTTCTTCTAGGTTAAACCGTTCGTTGGCAGTAACCGGTTTCATTTTGAGGTTTCACTCTGTTTTCTCCTATAGGGATACATGTATTTGGAACTCTAAATCAAACACGTTTGTGCTAGCTCTTTGAAACTTGACACAATAAAGCAGTTTCAAGTTCTATCTCTATGGTTTGTTTGCTGTTGATGTAGCCCTAAGCAGAGACTGGCGAGAATCACTTTCATGGAAAGGGCCTGGCAAGCTTCCAAAAAACTACGAGTTGCCAGAAACCTCAGCACACACTTTTTCACCCAATCTTGATGAAACTTTCAGGTAATGATCAGTACACCAATCCCACTTGGCTCGCCAAATTTCGTTCTTCTAGGTTAAACCGTTCGTTGGCAGTAACCGGTTTCATTTTGAGGTTTCACTCTGTTTTCTCCTATAGGGATACATGTATTTGGAACTCTAAATCAAACACGGTTTGTGCTAGCTCTTTGAAACTTGACACAATAAAGCAGTTTCAAGTTCTATCTCTATGGTTTCTTTGCTGTTGATGTAGCCCTAAGAAGAGACTGGCGAGAATCACTTTCATGAAAAGGGCCTGCCAAGCTTCCAAAAAAATACGAGTTGCCTGAAATCTCAGCAAACACTTTTTCACCCAATCTTGATGAAACTTTCAGGTAATGATCAGTACACCAATCCCACTTGGCTCGCCAAATTTCGTTCTTCTAGGTTAAACCATTCGTTGGCAGGAACCAGTTTCATTTTGAGGTTTCACTCTGTTTTCTCCTCTAGGGATACATGTATTTGGAACTCTAAATCAAACACGGTTTGTGCTAGCTCTTTGAAACTTGACACAATAAAGCAGTTTCAAGTTCTATCTCTATGGTTTGTTTGCTGTTTATGTAGCCCTAAGCAGAGACTGGCGAGAATCACTTTCAAAGAAAGGGCCTGCCAAGCTTCCAAAAAACTACGAGTTGCCTGAAATCTCAGCAAACACATTTTCACCCAATCTTGATGAAACTTTCAGGTAATGATCAGTACACCAATCCCACTTGGCTCGCCAAATTTCGTTCTTCTAGGTTAAACCGTTCGTTGGCAGTAACCGGTTTCATTTTGAGGTTTCACTCTGTTTTCTCCTATAGGGATACATGTATTTGGAACTCTAAATCAAACACGGTTTGTGCTAGCTCTTTGAAACTTGACACAATAAAGCAGTTTCAAGTTCTATCTCTATGGTTTGTTTGCTGTTGATGTAGCCCTAAGCAAAGACTGGCGAGAATCACTTTCATGGAAAGGGCCTGCCAAGCTTACAAAAAACTTTGAGTTGCCTGAAATCTCAGCAAACACTTTTTCACCCAATCTTGATGAAACTTTCAGGTAATGATCAGTACACCAATCCCACTTGGCTCGCCAAATTTCCTTCTTCTAGGTTAAACCGTTCGTTGGCAGTAACCGGTTTCATTTTGAGGTTTCACTCTGTTTTCTCCTATAGGGATACATGTATTTGGAACTCTAAATCAAACACGGTGTGTGCTAGCTCTTTGAAACTTGACACAATAAGGCAGTTTCAAGTTCTATCTCTATTGTTTGTTTGCTGTTGATGTAGCCCTAAGCAGAGACTGGCGAGAATCACTTTCATGGAAAGGGCCTGCCAAGCTTCCAAAAAACTACGAGTTTCCTGAAATCTCAGCAAACACTTTTTCACCCAATCTTGATGAAACTTTCAGGTAATGATCAGTACACCAATCCCACTTGGCTCGCCAAATTTCGTTCTTCTAGGTTAAATCGTTCGTTGGCAGTAACCGGTTTCATTTTGAGGTTTCACTCTGTTTTCTCCTATAGGGATACATGTATTTGGAACTCTAAATCAAACACGGTTTGTGCTAGCTCTTTGAAACTTGACACAATAAAGCAGTTTCAAGTTATATCTCTATGGTTTGTTTGCTGTTGATGTAGCCCTAATTAGAGACTGGCGAGAATCACTTTCATGGAAAGGGCCTGCCAAGCTTCCAAAAAACTACGAGTTGCCTGAAATCTCAGCAAACACTTTTTCACCCAATCTTGATGAAACTTTCAGGTAATTATCAGTACACCAATACCACTTGGCTCGCCAAATTTCGTTCTTCTAGGTTAAACCGTTCGTTGGCAGTAACCGGTTTCATTTTGAGGTTTCACTCTGTTTTCTCCTATAGGGATACATGTATTTGGAACTCTAAATCAAACACGTTTGTGCTAGCTCTTTGAAACTTGACACAATAAAGCAGTTTCAAGTTCTCTCTCTATGGTTTGTTTGCTGTTGATGTAGCCCTAAGCAGAGACTGGCGAGAATCACTTTCATGGAAAGGGCCTGGCAAGCTTCCAAAAAACTACGAGTTGCCAGAAACCTCAGCACACACTTTTTCACCCAATCTTGATGAAACTTTCAGGTAATGATCAGTACACCAATCCCACTTGGCTCGCCAAATTTCGTTCTTCTAGGTTAAACCGTTCGTTGGCAGTAACCGGTTTCATTTTGAGGTTTCACTCTGTTTTCTCCTATAGGGATACATGTATTTGGAACTCTAAATCAAACACGGTTTGTGCTAGCTCTTTGAAACTTGACACAATAAAGCAGTTTCAAGTTCTATCTCTATGGTTTCTTTGCTGTTGATGTAGCCCTAAGAAGAGACTGGCGAGAATCACTTTCATGAAAAGGGCCTGCCAAGCTTCCAAAAAAATACGAGTTGCCTGAAATCTCAGCAAACACTTTTTCACCCAATCTTGATGAAACTTTCAGGTAATGATCAGTACACCAATCCCACTTGGCTCGCCAAATTTCGTTCTTCTAGGTTAAACCATTCGTTGGCAGGAACCAGTTTCATTTTGAGGTTTCACTCTGTTTTCTCCTCTAGGGATACATGTATTTGGAACTCTAAATCAAACACGGTTTGTGCTAGCTCTTTGAAACTTGACACAATAAAGCAGTTTCAAGTTCTATCTCTATGGTTTGTTTGCTGTTGATGTAGCCCTAAGCAGAGACTGGCGAGAATCACTTTCATGGAAAGGGCCTGCCAAGCTTCCAAAAAACTACGAGTTGCCTGAAATCTCAGCAAACACTTTTTCACCCAATCTTGATGAAACTTTCAGGTAATGATCAGTACACCAATCCCACTTGGCTCGCCACATTTCGTTCTTCTAGGTAAAACTGTTCGTTGGCAGTAACCGGTTCCATTTTGAGGTTTCACTCTGTTTTCTCCTATAGGGATACATGTATTTGGAACTCTAAATCAAACACGGTTTGTGCTAGCTCTTTGAAACTTGACACAATAAAGCAGTTTCAAGTTCTATCTCTATGGCTTGATTGCTGTTGATGTAGCCCTAAGCAGAAATTGGCGAGAGTCACTTTCATGGAAAGGGCCTGCCAAGCTTCCAAAAAACTACGAGTTGCCTGTAATGTCAGCAAACACTTTTTCACCCAATCTTGATGAAACTTTCAGGTAATGATCAGTACACCAATCCCACTTGGCTCGCCAAATTTCGTTCTTCTAGGTTAAACCGTTCGTTAGCAGTAACCGGTTTCATTTTGAGGTTTCACTGTGTTTTCTCCTATAGGGATACATGTATTTGGAACTCTAAATCAAACACGGTTTGTGCTAGCTCTTTGAAACTTGACACAATAAAGCAGTTTCAAGTTCTATCTCTATGGTTTGTTTGCTGTTGATGTAGCCCTAAGCAGAGACTGGCGAGAATCACTTTCATGGAAAGGGCCTGCCAAGCTTCCAAAAAACTACGAGTTGCCTGAAATCTCAGCAAACACTTTTTCACCCAATCTTGATGATACTTTCTGGCAATGATCAGTACACCAATCCCACTTGGCTCGCCAAATTTCGTTCTTCTAGGCTAAACCGTTCGTTGGCAGTAACTGGTTTCATTTTGAGGTTTCACTCTGTTTTCTCCTATAGGGATACATGTATTTGGAACTCTAAATCAAACACGGTTTGTGCTAGGTCTTTGAAACTTGACACAATAAAGCAGTTTCAAGTTCTATCTCTATGGTTTGTTTGCTGTTTATGTAGCCCTAAGCAGAGACTGGCGAGAATCACTTTCAAAGAAAGGGCCTGCCAAGCTTCCAAAAAACTACGAGTTGCCTGAAATCTCAGCAAACACATTTTCACCCAATCTTGATGAAACTTTCAGGTAATGATCAGTACACCAATCCCACTTGGCTCGCCAAATTTCGTTCTTCTAGGTTAAACCGTTCGTTGGCAGTAACCGGTTTCATTTTGAGGTTTCACTCTGTTTTCTCCTATAGGGATACATGTATTTGGAACTCTAAATCAAACACGGTTTGTGCTAGCTCTTTGAAACTTGACACAATAAAGCAGTTTCAAGTTCTATCTCTATGGTTTGTTTGCTGTTGATGTAGCCCTAAGCAAAGACTGGCGAGAATCACTTTCATGGAAAGGGCCTGCCAAGCTTACAAAAAACTTTGAGTTGCCTGAAATCTCAGCAAACACTTTTTCACCCAATCTTGATGAAACTTTCAGGTAATGATCAGTACACCAATCCCACTTGGCTCGCCAAATTTCCTTCTTCTAGGTTAAACCGTTCGTTGGCAGTAACCGGTTTCATTTTGAGGTTTCACTCTGTTTTCTCCTATAGGGATACATGTATTTGGAACTCTAAATCAAACACGGTGTGTGCTAGCTCTTTGAAACTTGACACAATAAGGCAGTTTCAAGTTCTATCTCTATTGTTTGTTTGCTGTTGATGTAGCCCTAAGCAGAGACTGGCGAGAATCACTTTCATGGAAAGGGCCTGCCAAGCTTCCAAAAAACTACGAGTTTCCTGAAATCTCAGCAAACACTTTTTCACCCAATCTTGATGAAACTTTCAGGTAATGATCAGTACACCAATCCCACTTGGCTCGCCAAATTTCGTTCTTCTAGGTTAAATCGTTCGTTGGCAGTAACCGGTTTCATTTTGAGGTTTCACTCTGTTTTCTCCTATAGGGATACATGTATTTGGAACTCTAAATCAAACACGGTTTGTGCTAGCTCTTTGAAACTTGACACAATAAAGCAGTTTCAAGTTATATCTCTATGGTTGTTTGCTGTTGATGTAGCCCTAATTAGAGACTGGCGAGAATCACTTTCATGGAAAGGGCCTGCCAAGCTTCCAAAAACTACGAGTTGCCTGAAATCTCAGCAAACACTTTTTCACCCAATCTTGATGAAACTTTCAGGTAATTATCAGTACACCAATACCACTTGGCTCGCCAAATTTCGTTCTTCTAGGTTAAACCGTTCGTTGGCAGTAACCGGTTTCATTTTGAGGTTTCACTCTGTTTTCTCCTATAGGGATACATGTATTTGGAACTCTAAATCAAACACGTTTGTGCTAGCTCTTTGAAACTTGACACAATAAAGCAGTTTCAAGTTCTCTCTCTATGGTTTGTTTGCTGTTGATGTAGCCCTAAGCAGAGACTGGCGAGAATCACTTTCATGGAAAGGGCCTGGCAAGCTTCCAAAAAACTACGAGTTGCCAGAAACCTCAGCACACACTTTTTCACCCAATCTTGATGAAACTTTCAGGTAATGATCAGTACACCAATCCCACTTGGCTCGCCAAATTTCGTTCTTCTAGGTTAAACCGTTCGTTGGCAGTAACCGGTTTCATTTTGAGGTTTCACTCTGTTTTCTCCTATAGGGATACATGTATTTGGAACTCTAAATCAAACACGGTTTGTGCTAGCTCTTTGAAACTTGACACAATAAAGCAGTTTCAAGTTCTATCTCTATGGTTTCTTTGCTGTTGATGTAGCCCTAAGAAGAGACTGGCGAGAATCACTTTCATGAAAAGGGCCTGCCAAGCTTCCAAAAAAATACGAGTTGCCTGAAATCTCAGCAAACACTTTTTCACCCAATCTTGATGAAACTTTCAGGTAATGATCAGTACACCAATCCCACTTGGCTCGCCAAATTTCGTTCTTCTAGGTTAAACCATTCGTTGGCAGGAACCAGTTTCATTTTGAGGTTTCACTCTGTTTTCTCCTCTAGGGATACATGTATTTGGAACTCTAAATCAAACACGGTTTGTGCTAGCTCTTTGAAACTTGACACAATAAAGCAGTTTCAAGTTCTATCTCTATGGTTTGTTTGCTGTTGATGTAGCCCTAAGCAGAGACTGGCGAGAATCACTTTCATGGAAAGGGCCTGCCAAGCTTCCAAAAAACTACGAGTTGCCTGAAATCTCAGCAAACACTTTTTCACCCAATCTTGATGAAACTTTCAGGTAATGATCAGTACACCAATCCCACTTGGCTCGCCACATTTCGTTCTTCTAGGTAAAACCGTTCGTTGGCAGTAACCGGTTCCATTTTGAGGTTTCACTCTGTTTTCTCCTATAGGGATACATGTATTTGGAACTCTAAATAAAACACGGTTTGTGCTAGCTCTTTGAAACTTGACACAATAAAGCAGTTTCAAGTTCTATCTCTATGGCTTGATTGCTGTTGATGTAGCCCTAAGCAGAAATTGGCGAGAGTCACTTTCATGGAAAGGGCCTGCCAAGCTTCCAAAAAACTACGAGTTGCCTGTAATGTCAGCAAACACTTTTTCACCCAATCTTGATGAAACTTTCAGGTAATGATCAGTACACCAATCCCACTTGGCTCGCCAAATTTCGTTCTTCTAGGTTAAACCGTTCGTTAGCAGTAACCGGTTTCATTTTGAGGTTTCACTGTGTTTTCTCCTATAGGGATACATGTATTTGGAACTCTAAATCAAACACGGTTTGTGCTAGCTCTTTGAAACTTGACACAATAAAGCAGTTTCAAGTTCTATCTCTATGGTTTGTTTGCTGTTGATGTAGCCCTAAGCAGAGACTGGCGAGAATCACTTTCATGGAAAGGGCCTGCCAAGCTTCCAAAAAACTACGAGTTGCCTGAAATCTCAGCAAACACTTTTTCACCCAATCTTGATGATACTTTCTGGCAATGATCAGTACACCAATCCCACTTGGCTCGCCAAATTTCGTTCTTCTAGGCTAAACCGTTCGTTGGCAGTAACTGGTTTCATTTTGAGGTTTCACTCTGTTTTCTCCTATAGGGATACATGTATTTGGAACTCTAAATCAAACACGGTTTGTGCTAGGTCTTTGAAACTTGACACAATAAAGCAGTTTCAAGTTCTATCTCTATGGTTTGTTTGCTGTTGATGTAGCCCTAAGCAGAGACTGGCGAGAATCACTTTCATGGAAAGGGCCTGCCAAGCTTCCAAAAAACTACGAGTTGCCTGAAATCTCAGCACACACTTTTTCAACCAATCTTGATGAAACTTTCAGGTAATGATCAGTACACCAATCCCACTTGGCACGCCAAATTTCGTTCTTCTAGGTTAAACCGTTCGTTGGCAGTAACCGGTTTCATTTTGAGGTTTCACTCTGTTTTCTCCTATAGGGATACATGTATTTGGAACTCTAAATCAAACACGGTTTGTGCTAGCTCTTTGAAACTTGACACAATAAAGCAGTTTCAAGTTCTATCTCTATGGTTTGTTTGCTGTTGATGTAGCCCTAAGCAGAGACTGGCGAGAATCACTGTCATGGAAAGGGCCAGCCAAGCTTCCAAAAAACTACGAGTTTCCTGAAATCTCAGCACACACTTTTTCACCCAATCTTGATGAAACTTTCAGGTAATGATCAGTACACCAATCCCACTTGGCTCGCCAAATTTCGTTCTTCTAGGTTAAATCGTTCGTTGGCAGTAACCGGTTTCATTTTGAGGTTTCACTCTGTTTTCTCCTATAGGGATACATGTATTTGGAACTCTAAATCAAACACGGTTTGTGCTAGTTCTTTGAAACTTGACCCAATAAAGCAGTTTCAAGTTCTATCTCTATGGTTTGTTTGCTGTTGATGTAGCCCTAAGCAGAGACTGGCGAGAATCACTTTCATGGAAAGAACCTGCCAAGCTTCCAAAAAAGTTCGAGTTGCCTGAAATCTCAGCAAACACTTTTTCACCCAATCTTGATGAAACTTTCAGGTAATGATCAGTACACCAATCCCACTTGGCTCGCCACACTTCGTTCTTCTAGGTAAAACCGTTCGTTGGCAGTAACCGGTTCTATTTTGAGGTTTCACCCTGTTTTCTCCTATAGGGATACATGTATTTGGAACTCTAAATCAAACATGGTTTGTGCTAGCTCTTTGAAACTTGACACAATAAAGCAGTTTCAAGTTCTATCTCTATGGCTTGTTTGCTGTTGATGTAGCTCAAAGCAGAAATTGGCGAGAGTCACTTTCATGGAAAGGGCCTGCCAAGCGTCCAAAAAACTACGAGTTTCCTGAAATCTCAGCAAACAGTTTTTAACCCAATCTTGATGAAACTTTCAGGTAATGATCAGTACACCAATCCCACTTGGCTCGCCAAATTTCGTTCTTCTAGGTTAAACCGTTCGTTGGCAGTAAACGGTTTCATTTTGAGGTTTCACTCTGTTTTCTCCTATAGGGATACATGTATTTGGAACTCTAAATCAAACACGGTTTGTGCTAGCTCTTTGAAACTTGACACAATAAAGCAGTTTCAAGTTCTATCTCTATGGTTTGTTTGCTGTTGATGTAGCCCTAAACAGAGACTGGCGAGAATCACTTTAATGGAAAGGGCCTGCCAAGCTTCCATAAAACTACGAGTTGCCTGAAATCTCAGCACACAATTTTTCACCCAATCTTGATGAAACTTTCAGGTAATGATCAGTACACCAATCCCACTTGGCTCGCCAAATTTCGTTCTTCTAGGTTAAACCGTTCATTGGCAGTAACCGGTTCCATTTTGAGGTTTCACTCTGTTTTCTCCTATAGGGATACATGTATTTGGAACTCTAAATCAAACACTGTTTGTGCTAGCTCTTTGAAACTTGACACAATAAAGCAGTTTCAAGTTCTATCTCTATGGTTTGTTTGCTGTTGAGGTAGCCCTAAGCAGAGACTGGCGAGAATCACTTTCATGGAAACGGCCTGCCAAGCTTCCAAAAAACTACGAGTTGCCTGAAATCTCAGCAAACACTTTTTCACCCAATCTTGATGAAACTTTCAGGTAATGATCAGTACACCAATCCCACTTGGCTCGCCAAATTTCGTTCTTCTAGGTTTACCCGTTCGTTGGCAGTAACCGGTTTCATTTTGAGGTTTCACTCTGTTTTCTCCTATAGGGATACATGTATTTGGAACTCTAAATCAAACACGGTTTGTGCTAGCTCTTTGAAACTTGACACAATAAAGCAGTTTCAAGTTCTATCTCTATGGTTTGTTTGCTGTTGATGTAGCCCTAAGCAGAGACTGGCGAGAATCACTTTCATGGAAAGGGCCTGCTAAGCTTCCAAAAAACTACGAGTTGCCTGAAATCTCAGCACACACTTTTTCACCCAATCTTGATGAAACTTTCAGGTAATGATCAGTACACCAATCCCACTTGGCTCGCCAAATTTCCTTCTTCTAGGTTAAACCGTTCGTTGGCAATAACCGGTTTCATTTTGAGGTTTCACTCTGTTTTCTCCTATAGGGATACATGTATTTGGAACTCTAAATTAAACACGGTTTGTGCTAGCTCTTTGAAACTTGACACAATAAAGCAGTTTCAAGTTCTATCTCTATGGTTTGTTTGCTGTTGATGTAGCCCTAAGCAGAGACTGGCGAGAATCACTTACATGGAAAGGGCCTGCCAAGCTTCCAAAAAAGTACGAGTTGCCTGAAATGTCAGCAAACACTTTTTCACCCAATCTTGATGAAACTTTCAGGTAATGATCAGTACACCAATCCCACTTGGCTCGCCAAATTTCGTTCTTCTAGTTTAAACCGTTCGGTGGCAGTAACCGGTTTCACTTTGAGGTTTCATTCTGTTTTCTCCTATAGGGATACATGTATTTGGAACTCTAAATCAAACACGGTTTATGCAAGCTCTTTGAAACTAGACACAATAAATCAGTTTCAAGTTCTATCTCTATGGTTTGTTTGCTGTTGATGTAGCCCTAAGCAGAGACTGGCGAGAATCACTTTCATGGAAAGGGCCTGCCAAGCTTCCAAAAAACTACAAGTTGCCTGAAATCTCATCACACACTTTTTCACCCAATCTTGATGAAACTTTCAGGTAATGATCAGTACACCAATCCCACTTGGCTCGCCAAATTTCGTTCTTCTAGGTTAAACCGTTCGTTGGCAGTAACCGGTTTCATTTTGAGGTTTCACTCTGTTTTCTCCTATAGGGATACATGTATTTGGAACTCTAAATCAAACACGGTTTGTGCTAGCTCATTGAAACTTGACACAATAAAGCAGTTTCAAGTTCTATCTCTATGGTTTGTTTGCTGTTGATGTAGCCCTAAGCAGAGACTGGCGAGAATCACTTTAATGGAAAGGGCCTGCCAAGCTTCCATAAAACTACGAGTTGCCTGAAATCTCAGCACATAATTTTTCACCCAATCTTGATGAAACTTTCAGGTAATGATCAGTACACCAATCCCACTTGGCTCGCCAAATTTCATTCTTCTGGTTAAACCGTTCGTTGGCAGTAACCGGTTTCATTTTGAGGTTTCACTCTGTTTTCTCCTATAGGGATACATGTATTTGGAACTCTAAATCAAACACGGTTTGTGCTAGCTCTTTGAAACTTGACACAATAAAGCAGTTTCAAGTTCTATCTCTATGGTTTGTTTGCTGTTGATGTAGCCCTAAGCAGAGATTGGTGAGAATCACTTTCATGGAAAGGGCCTGCCAAGCTTCCAAAAAACTACGAGTTGCCTGAAATCTCAGCACACACTTTTTCACCCAATCTTGATGAAACTTTCAGGTAATGATCAGTACACCAATCCCACTTGGCTCGCAAATTTCGTTCTTCTAGGTTAAATCGTTCGTTGGCAGTAACCGGTTCCATTTTGAGGTTTCACTCTGTTTTCTCCTATAGGGATACATGTATTTGGAACTCTAAATCAAACACTGTTTGTGCTAGCTCTTTGAAACTTGACACAATAAAGCAGTTTCAAGTTCTATCTCTATTGTTTGTTTGCTGTTGATGTAGCCCTAAGCAGAGACTGGTGAGAATCACTTTCATGGAAAGGGCCTGCCAAGCTTCCAAAAAACTACGAGTTGCCTGAAATCTCAGCAAACACTTTTTCACCCAATCTTGATGAAACTTTCAGGTAATGATCAGTACACCAATCCCACTTGGCTCGCCAAATTTCGTTCTTCTAGGTTAACCCGTTCGTTGGCAGTAACCGGTTTCATTTTGAGGTTTCACTCTGTTTTCTCCTATAGGGATACATGTATTTGGAACTCTATATCAAACACGGTTTGTGCTAGCTCTTTGAAACTTGACACAATAAAGCAGTTTCAAGTTCTATCTCTATGGTTTGTTTGCTGTTGATGTATCCCTAAGCAGAGACTGGCGAGAATCACTTTCATGGAAAGGGCCTACCAAGCTTCCAAAAAACTACGAGTT
Organism: Ictidomys tridecemlineatus; assembly: GCF_052094955.1. Taxonomy (NCBI): domain Eukaryota; kingdom Metazoa; phylum Chordata; class Mammalia; order Rodentia; family Sciuridae; genus Ictidomys; species Ictidomys tridecemlineatus. The sequence goes on from NW_027521386.1 coordinate 79,578, forward strand.
GCCTGAAATCTCAGCAAACACTTTTTCACCCAATCGTGATGAAACTTTCAGGTAATGATCAGTACACCAATCCCACTTGGCTTGCCAAATTTCGTTCTTCTAGGTTAAACCGTTCGTTGGCAGTAACCAGTTTCATTTTGAGGTTTCACTCTGTTTTCTCCTATAGGGATACATGTATTTGGAACTCTAAATCAAACACGGTTTGTGCTAGCTCTTTGAAACTTGACACAATAAAGCAGTTTCAAGTTCTATCTCTATGATTTGTTTGCTGTTGATGTAGCCCTAAGCAGAGACTGGCGAGAATCACTTTCATGGAAAGGGCCTGCCAAGCTTCCAAAATACTACGAGTTTCATGAAATCTCAGCACACACTTTTTCACCCAATCTTGATGAAACTTTCAGGTAATGATCAGTACACCAATCCCACTTGGCTCGCCAAATTTCGTTCTTCTAGGTTAAACCGTTCGTTGGCAGTAACCGGTTTCATTTTGAGGTTTCTCTCTGTTTTCTCCTATACGGATACATGTATTTGGAACTCTAAATCAAACACGGTTTGTGCTAGCTCTTTGAAACTTGACACAATAAAGCAGTTTCAAGTTCTATCTCTATGGTTTGTTTGCTGTTGATGTAGCCCTAAGCAGAGACTGGCGAGAATCACTTTCATGGAAAGGGCCTGCCAAGCTTCCAAAAAACTACGAGTTGCCTGAAATCTCAGCAAACACTTTTTCACCCAATCTTGATGAAACTTTCAGGTAATGATCAGTACACCAGTCCCACTTGGCTTGCCAAATTTCGTTCTTCTAGGTTAAACCATTCGTTGGCAGTAACCGGTTTCATTTTGAGATTTCACTCTGTTTTCTCCTATAGGGATACATGTATTTGGAACTCTAAATCAAACACGGTTTGTGCTAGCTCTTTGAAACTTGACACAATAAAGCAGTTTCAAGTTCTATCTCTATGGTTTGTTTGCTGTTGATGTAGCCCTAAGCAGAGACTGGCGAGAATCACTTTCATGGAAATGGCCTGCCAAGCTTCCAAAAAACTACGAGTTGCCAGAAATCTCAGCACACACTTTTTCACCCAATCTTGATGAAACTTTCAGGTAATGATCAGTACACCCATCCCACTTGGCTCGCCAAATTTCGTTCTTCTAGGTTAAACCGTTCGTTGGCAGTAACCAGTTTCATTTTGAGGTTTCACTCTGTTTTCTCCTATAGGGATACATGTATTTGGAACTCTAAATCAAACACGGTTTGTGCTAGCTCTTTGAAACTTGACACAATAAAGCAGTTTCAAGTTTTATCTCTATGGTTTGTTTGCTGTTGATGTAGCCCTAAGCAGAGACTGGCGAGAATCACTTTCATGGAAAGGGCCTGCCAAGCTTCCAAAAAACTATGAGTTGCCTGAAATCTCAGCACACACTTTTTCACCCAATCTTGATGAAACTTTCAGGTAATGATCAGTACACCAATCCCACTTGGCTCGCCAAATTTCGTTCTTCTAGGTTAAACCGTTCGTTGGCAGTAACCGGTTTCATTTTGAGGTTTCACTCTGTTTTCTCCTATAGGGATACATGTATTTGGAACTCTAAATCAAACACGGTTTGTGCTAGCTCTTTGAAACTTGACACAATAAAGCAGTTTGAAGTTCTATCTCTATGGTTTGTTTGCTGTTGATGTAGCCCTAAGCAGAGACTGGCGAGAATCACTTTCATGGAAAGGGCCTGCCAAGCTTCCAAAAAACTTCGAGTTGCCTGAAATCTCAGCACACACTTTTTCACCAATCTTGATGAAACTTTCAGGTTAATGATCAGTACACCAATCCCACTTGGCTCGCCAAATTTCGTTCTTCTATGTTAAACCGTTCGTTGGCAGTAACCGGTTACATTTTGAGGTTTCACTCTGTTTTCTCCTATAGGGATACATGTATTTGGAACTCTAAATCAAACACGGTTTGTGCTAGCTCTTTGAAACTTGACACAATAAAGCAGTTTCAAGTTCTATCTCTATGGTTTGTTTGCTGTTTATGTAGCCCTAAGCAGAGACTGGAGAGAATCACTTACATGGAAAGGGCCTGCCAAGCTTCCAAAAAACTACGAGTTGCCTGAAATCTCAGCACACACTTTTTCACCCAATATTGATGAAACTTTCAGGTAATGATAAGTACACCAATCCCACTTGGCTCGCCAAATTTCGTTCTTCTAGGTTAAACCGTTCGTTGGCAGTAACCGGTTTCATTTTGAAATTTCACTCTGTTTTCTCCTATAGGGATACATGTATTTGGAACTCTAAATCAAACACGGTTTGTGCTAGCTCTTTAAAACTTGACACAATAAAGCAGTTTCAAGTTCTATCTCTATGGTTTGTTTGCTGTTTATGTAGCCCTAAGCAGAGACTGGAGAGAATCACTTTCATGGAAAGAGCCTGCCAAGCTTCCAAAAAACTTCGAGTTGCCTGAAATATCAGCACACACTTTTTCACCCCAATCTTGTGAAACTTTCAGGTAATGATCAGTACACGAATCCCACTTGGCTCGCCAAATTTCGTTCTTCTAGGTTAAACCGTTCTTTGTCAGTAACCGGTTTCATTTTGAGGTTTCACTCTGTTTTCTCCTATAGGGATACATGTATTTGGAACTCTAAATCAAACACGGTTTGTGCTTCCTCTTTGAAACTTGACACAATAAAGCAGTTTCAAGTTCTATCTCTATGGTTTGTTTGCTGTTGATGTAGCCCTAAGCAGAGACTGGCGAGAATCACTTTCATGGAAAGGGCCTGCCAAGCTTCCAAAAAACTACGATTTGCAAGAAATCTCAGCACACACTTTTTCACCCAATCTTGATGAAACTTTCAGGTAATGATCAGTACACCAATCCCACTTGGCTCGCCAAATTTCGTTCTTCTAGGTTAAACCGTTTGTTGGCAGTAACTGGTTTCATCTTGAGATTTCACTCTGTTTTCTCCTAGGGGATACATGTATTTGGAACTCTAAATCAAACACGGTTTGTGCTAGCTCTTTGAAACTTGACACAATAAAGCAGTTTCAAGTTCTATCTCTATGGTTTGTTTGCTGTTTATGTAGCCCTATGCAGAGACTGGAGAGAATCACTTTCATGGAAAGAGCCTGCCAACTTCCAAAAAACTACGAGTTGCCTGAAATCTCAGCACACACTTTTTCACCCAATCTTGATGAAACTTTCAGGTAATGATCAGTACACCAATCCCACTTGGTTCGCCAAATTTCGTTCTTCTAGTTTAACCGTTCGTTGGCAGTAACCGGTTTCATTTTGAGGTTTCACTCTGTTTTCTCTTTTAGGGATATATGTATTTGGAACTCTAAATCAAACACGTTTGTGCTAGCTCGTTGAAACTTGACACAATAAAGCAGTTTCAAGTTCTATCTGTATGGTTTGTTTGCTGTTGATGTAGCCCTAAGCAGAGACTGGCGAGAATCACTTTCATGGAAAAGGCCTGCCAAGCTTCCAAAAAACTTCGAGTTACCAGAAATCTCAGCACACACTTTTTCACCCAATTTTGATGAAACTTTCAGGTAATGATCAGTACACCAATCCCCACTTGGCTCGCCAAATTTCGTTCTTCTAGTTTAAACCGTTCGTTGGCAGTAACCGGTTTCATTTTGAGGTTTCACTCTGTTTTCTCCTATAGGGATACATGTATTTGGAACTCTAAATCAAACACGGTTTGTGCTAGCTCTTTGAAACTTGACACAATAAAGCAGTTTCAAGTTCTATCTCTATGGTTTGTTTGCTGTTTATGTAGCCCTAAGCAGAGACTGGCGAGAATCACTTTCATTGAAAGGGCCTGCCAAGCTTCCAAAAAACTACGAGTTGCCTGAAACCTCAGCACACACTTTTTCCACAATCTTGATGAAACTTTCAGGTAATGATCAGTACACCAATCCCACTTGGCTCGCCAAATTTCGTTCTTCTAGGTTAAACCGTTTGTTGGCAGTAACCGGTTTCATTTTGAGATTTCACTCTGTTTTTTCCTATAGGGATACATGTATTTGGAACTCTAAATCAAAACACGGTTTGTGCTAGCTCTTCGAAACTTGACACAACAAAGCAGTTTCAAGTTCTATCTCTATGGTTTGTTTCCTGTTGATGTAGCCCTAAGCAGAGACTGGCGAGAATCACTTTCATGGAAAGGGCCTGCCAAGCTTCCAACAAACTACGAGTTTCCTGAAATCTCAGCACATACTTTTTCACCCAATCTTGATGAAACTTTCAGGTAATAATCAGTACAACAATCCCACTTGGCTTGCCAAATTTCGTTCTTCTAGGTTAAACCGTTCGTTGGCAATAACCGGTTTCATTTTGAGGTTTCACTCTGTTTTCTCCTATAGGGATACATGTATTTGGAACTCTAAATCAAACACGGTTTGTGCTAGCTCTTCGAAACTTGACACAATAAAGCAGTTTCAAGTTCTATTTCTATGGTTTGTTTGCTGTTGATGTAGCCCTAAGCAGAGACTGGCGAGAATTACTTTCATGGAAAGGACCTGCCAAGCTTCAAAAAACTACGAGTTGCCTGAAATCTCAGTACACACTTTTTCACCCAATCTTGATGAAACTTTCAGGTAATGATCAGTACACCAATCCCACTTGGTTCGCCAAATTTCGTTCTTCTAGGTTAAACCGTTCGTTGGCAGTAACCGGTTTCATTTTGAGGTTTCACTCTGTTTTCTCTTTTAGGGATATATTTATTTGGAACTCTAAATCAAACACTGTTTGTGCTAGCTCCTTGAAACTTGACGCAATAAAGCAGTTTCAAGTTCTATCTCTATGGTTTGTTTGCTGTTGATGTAGCCCTAAGCAGAGACTGGCGAGAATCACTTTCATGGAAAGGGCCTGCCAAGCTTCCGAAAAACTACGAGTTGCCTCAAATCTCAGCACACACATTTTCACCCAATCTTGATGAAACTTTCAGGTAATGATCAGTACACCAATCCCACTTGGCTCGCCAAATTTCGTTCTTCTAGCTTAAACCGGTCGTTGGCAGTAACCGGTTTCATTTTGAGGTTTCACTCTGTTTTCTCCTATAGGGATACATGTATTTGGAACTGTAAATCAAACACGGTTTGTGCTAGCTCTTTGAAAACTTGACACAATAAAGCTGTTTCAGTTCTGTCTCTATGGTTTGTTTGCTGTTGATGTAGCCCTAAGCAGAGACTGGCGAGAATCACTTTCATGGAAAGGGGCCTGCCAAGCATCCAAAAAACTACGAGTTGCCTGAAATCTCAGCACACCCTTTTTCACCCAATCTTGATGAAACTTTCAGGTAATGATCAGTACACCAATCCCACTTGGCTTGCCAAATTTCGTTCTTCTAGGTTAAACCGTTCGTTGGCAGTAACCGGTTCCATTTTGAGGTTTCACTCTGTTTTCTCCTATAGGGATACATGTATTTGGAACTCTAAATCAAACACGGTTTGTGCTAGCTCTTTGAAACTTGACACAATAAAGCAGTTTCAAGTTCTATCTCTATGGTTTGTTTGCTGTTGATGTAGCCCCTAAGCAGAGACTGGCGAGAATCACTTTCATGGAAAAGGGCCTGCCAAGCTTCCAAAAACTACGAGTTGCCCGAAATCTCAGCACACCCTTTTCCACCCACTCTTGATGAAACTTTCAGGTAATGATCAGTACAACCAATCCCACTTGGCTCGCCAAATTTCGTTTCTTCTAGGTTAAACCGTTCGTTGGCAGTAACCGGTTTCATTTTGAGGTTTCACTCTGTTTTCTCCTATAGGGATACATGTATTTGGAACTCTAAATCAAACACGGTTTGTGCTAGCTCTTTGAAACTTGACACAATAAAGCAGTTTCAAGTTCTATCTCTATGGTTTGTTTGCTGTTGATGTAGCCCTAAGCAGAGACTGGCAAGAATCACTTTCATGGAAAGGTCTGCCAAGATTTCAAAAAACTACGAGTTGCCTGAAATCTCAGCAAACACTTTTTCACCCAATCTTGATGAAAATTTCAGGTAATGATCAGTACACCAATCCTACTTTTCTCGCCAAATTCGTTCTTCTAGGTTAACCGTTCGTTGGCAGTAACCGGTTTCATTTTGAGGTTTCACTCTGTTTTCTCCTATAGGGATACATGTATTTGGAACTCTAAATCAAACACGGTTTGTGCTAGCTCTTTGAAACTTGACACAATAAAGCAGTTTCAAGTTCTATCTCTATGGGTTTGTTTGCTGTTGATGTAGCCCTAAGCAGAGACTGGCAAGAATCACTTTCATGGAAAGGTCTGCCAAGATTCCAAAAAAACTACGAGTTGCCTGAAATCTCAGCAAACCACTTTTTCACCCAATCTTGATGAAAATTTCAGGTAATGATCAGTACACCAATCCTACTTTGCTCGCCAAATTTCGTTCTTCTAGGTTAAACCGTTCGTTGGCAGTAACCGGTTTCATTTTGAGGTTTCACTCTGTTTTCTCCTATAGGGATACATGTATTTGGAACTCTAAATGAAACACGGTTTGTGCTAGCTCTTTGAAACTTGACACAATAAAGCAGTTACAAGTTCTTTCTCTATGGTTTGTTTGCTGTTGATGTAGCCCTAAGCAGAGACTGGCGAGAATCACTTTCATGGAAAGGGCCTGCCAAGCTTCCGAAAAACTACGAGTTGCCTGAAATCTCAGCACACTTTGTCACCCAATCTTGATGAACTTTCAGGTAATGATCAGTACACCAATCCCACTTGGCTCGCCAAATTTCGTTTTTCTAGGTTAAACCGTTCCTTGGCAGTAACCGGTTTTCATTTTGAGGTTTCACTCTGTTTTTCTCCTATAGGGATACATGTATTTGGAACTCTAAATCAAACACGGTTTGTGCTAGCTCTTTGAAACTTGACACAATAAAGCAGTTTCAAGTTCTATCTCTATGGTTTGTTTGCTGTTGATGTAGCCCTAAGCAGAGACTGGCAAGAATCACTTTCATGGAAAGGGCCTGCCAAGCTTCCAAAAAACTACGAGTTGCCCGAAATCTCAGCAAAAACTTTTTCACCCAATCTTGATGAAACTTTCAGGTAATGATCAGTACACCAATCCCACTTGGCTCGCCAAATTTCGTTCTTCTAGGTTAAACTGGTCGTTGGCAATAACTGGTTTCATTTTGAGGTTTCACTCTGTTTTCTCCTATAGGGATACATATATTTGGAACTCTAAATCAAACACGGTTTGTGCTAGTCTTTGAAACTTGACACAATAAAGCAGTTTCAAGTTCTGTCTCTATGGTTTGTTCGCTGTTGATGTAGCCCTAAGCAGAGACTGGCGAGAATCACTTTCATGGAAAGGGCCTGCCAAGCTTCCAAAAAACTACGAGTTGCCTGAAATCTCAGCACACCCTTTTTCACCCAATCTTGATGAAAATTTCAGGTAATGATCAGTACACCAATCCCACTTGGATCGCCAAATTTCGTTCTTCTAGGTTAAACCGTTCGTTGGCAGTAACCGGTTTCATTTTGAGGTTTCACTCTGTTTTCTCTATAGGGATACATGTATTTGGAACTCTAAATCAAACACGGTTTGTGCTAGCTCTTTGCAACTAGACACAATAAAGCAGTTTCAAGTTCTATCTCTATGGTTTGTTTGCTGTTGACGTAGCCCTAAGCAGAGACTGGCGAGAATCACTTTCATGGAAAGGGCCTGCCAAGCTTCCAAAAAACTACGAGTTGCCCGAAATCTCAGCACACCCTTTTTCACCCACTCTTGATGAAACTTTCAGGTAATGATCAGTACACCAATCCCACTTGGCTCGCCAAATTTCGTTCTTCTAGGTTAAACCGTTCGTTGGCAGTAACCGGTTTCATTTTGAGGTTTCACTCTGTTTTCTCCTATAGGGATACATGTATTTGGAACTCTAAATCAAACACGGTTTGTGCTAGCTCTTTGAAACTTGACACAATAAAGCAGTTTCAAGTTCTATCTCTATGTTTGTTTGCTATTGATGTAGCCCTAAGCAGAGACTGGCGAGAATCACTTTCATGGAAAGGGCCTGCCAACCTTCCAAAAAACTACGAGTTGCCCGAAAATCTCAGCACACACTTTTTCACCCAATCTTGATGAAACTTTCAGGTAATGATCAGTACACCAATCCCACTTGGCTCGCCAAATTTCATTCTTCTAGGTTAAAGCGTTCGTTGGTAGTAACCGGTTTCATTTTGAGGTTTCACTCTGTTTTCTCCTATAGGGATACATGTATTTGGAACTCTAAATCAAACACGGTTTGTGCTAGCTCTTTGGAACTTGACACAATAAAGCAGTTTCAAGTTCTATCTCTATGGTTTGTTTGCTGTTGATGTAGCCCTAAGCAGAGACTGGCGAGAATCACTTTCATGGAAAAATCTGCCAAGATTCAAAAAACTACGAGTTGCCCGAAATCCTCAGCACACCCTTTTTCACCCAATCTTGATGAAACTTTCAGGTAATGATCACTACACCAATCCCACTTGGCTCTCCAAATTTCGTTCTTCTAGGTTAAACCGTTCGTTGGCAGTAACCGGTTTCATTTTGAGGTTTCACTCTGTTTTTCCTATAGGGATACATGTATTTGGAACTCTAAATCAAACACGTTTTTGCTAGCTCTTTGGAAACTTGACACAATAAAGCAGTTTCAAGTTCTATCTCTATGGTTTGTTTGCTGTTGATGTAGCCCTAAGCAGAGACTGGCGAGTATCACTTTCATGGAAAGGGCCTGCCAAGCTTCCAAAAACTACGAGTTGCCTGAAATCTCAGCACACCCTTTTTCACCCAATCTTGATGAAATTACAGGTAATGATCAGTACACCAATCCCACTTGGCTCGCCAAATTTCGTTCTTCTAGGTTAAACCGTTCTTTAGCAGTAACTGGTTTCATTTTGAGGTTTCACTCTGTTTTCTCCTATAGGGATACATGTATTTGGAACTCTAAATCAAACACGGTTTGTGCTAGGTCTCTGAAACTTGACACAATAAAGCAGTTTCAAGTTCTATCTCTATGGTTTGTTTGCTGTTGATGTAGCCCTAAGCAGAGACTGGCGAGAATCACTTTCATGGGAAAGGGCCTGCCAAGCTTCCAAAAAACTACGAGTTGCCCGAAATCTCAGCAAACACTTTTTCACCCAATCTTGATGAAACTTTCAGGTAATGATCAGTACACCAATCCCACTTGGCTCTCCAAATTTTTTTCTTCTAGGTTAAACCGTTCGTTGGCAGTAACCGGTTTCATTTTGAGGTTTCACTCTGTTTTCTTCTATAGGGATACATGTATTTGGAACTCTAAATGAAACACGGTTTGTGCTAGCTCTTTGAAACTTGACACAATAAAGCAGTTTCCAGTTCTATCTGTATGGTTTGTTTGCTGTTGATGTAGCCCTAAGCAGAGACTGGCGAGAATCACTTTCATGGAAAGGGCCTGCCAAGCTTCCAAAAACTACGAGTTGCCTGAAATCTCAGCACACCCTTTTTCACCCAATCTTGATGAAATTTCAGGTAATGATCAGTACACCAATCCCACTTGCCTCGCCAAATTTCGTTCTTCTAGGTTAAACGGTTCTTTGGCAGTAACTGGTTTCATTTTGAGGTTTCACTCTGTTTTCTCCTATAGGGATACATGTATTTGGAACTCTAAATCAAACACGGTTTGTGCTAGCTCTTTGAAACTTGACACAATAAAGCAGTTTCAAGTTCTTATCTCTATGGTTTGTTTGCTGTTGATGTAGCCCTAAGCAGAGACTGGCGAGAATCACTTTCATGGAAAGGGCCTGCCAAGCTTCCAAAAAACTACGAGTTGCCCGAAATCTCAGCAAACACTTTTTCACCCAATCTTGATGAAACTTTCAGGTAATGATCAGTACACCAATCCCACTTGGCTCTCCAAATTTCCTTCTTCTAGGTTATACCGTTCGTTGGCAGTAACCGGTTTCATTTTGAGGTT